>NC_090646.1:227391619-227691619 GCF_040937935.1 Hyperolius riggenbachi
TCTCCGGACCTTAATCCAATAGAAAACCTATGGAGGGAGCTCAAGCTCAGAGTTGCACAGAGACCGCCTCGAAACATTAGGGATTTAGAGATGATATGCAAAGAGGAGTGGACCAACATTCCTCCTAAAATGTGTGCAAACTTGGTCATCAATTACAAGAAACGTTTGACCTCTGTGCTTGCAAACAAGGGTTTTTCCACTAAGTATTAAGTCTTTTATTGTTAGAGGGTTCAAAAACTTATTTCACTCAATGAAATGCAAATCAGTTGCTATCTTTTATTTAAGGTTATTTTTTCGATTTTCCTTTTGATGTGCTATCTGCCACTGTTAAAATAAACCTACCATTGAAATGATACTGTTCTGAGACTTTTTATTTCTTTGTCATTGGACAAACTTACAAAATCAGTGAGGGGTCAAATAATTATTTCCTCCACTGTACCTGTACCACACGCTGAGAACCTAGGTACTAAACCATATATAAAAAAGTCAGATCACATAGTAACTACTCATGTGGAAACGGTGAAAATTCCCAGAAGTTCCTGACTTATTTTAACTTGGAATAAACTGACAGCACCAAGACAACAGTTTTTAGCTGGCTACTGTTGCTACTTCTTCCCAGGTGATTTGGCACCAAGTTTGGAAAGCTGGATTGTGCAAGACACTGAAAACAGAAGTAACCCTTTCTATTACTTCTGATATGCTGGGCTCAATTTACTGGAGTTCTCTAGCACTTCTTATCCAACAAACTTGCCATGCAAATCATTGCTATTAGGTGGCAAAGTCTGCAACATTGCCTGAGTCATAGCAGACCACAGTGATGATTACTAAAAGGTTTGTAGTGATAGGACTACAGCTGTTTACATGCATCAGTATTGAGAATAGCTTTGTATTAATTTTAGATTGTTTTGAGTTTATTCCAAAACATTATCCATGCACATGCTGGAGTCTCACAAATTCTGCATCACTAGAACTTCAGCAACTTTTCTTTGGCCTGCCATGACCCAATAGTAGCTTGCAACCTTTTCCAACCTCATAACCAGGGACGGATCAAGACCAAGTTGCGCCTGGGGCAAGGTTAGGTTTTGGCGCCTAAACTGCCATTCATTTTGCCACCTTTTTAAGAATTCAACAAACTGCGCCTGGGGCAAGATACCCGCTTGCCCCCCCCCAGATCCGTCCCTGCTCATAACAGACATGTTATGTACAGAAAATTCCTTATGTGTCAGTGTTATCTGTTCTGTATGGCAATGTTACTATGGCAAAGAAAGGAGTCAGCATATTTGGTAGATTTGATCACTTTCAACAAATTTGGCTGTAACCTATGAATGGTGCATTGAAACCTCCTTCGTCATCATCGGGCATGATTCACAAAGCTTTTTCACCTGTTTTTACCTTATCTATGTTACATTTGTCGCTTCCAAAAAGCAAAAATATAATAAAAGTAAGAAAAGTAATATTGCAATGAAGTTAATCAAGAACAACTTTGAGTGATTATTTTGCTTGTAAATGTGCTGAAATGTTATTTTTATTGATTAGGTGATAAGTCATGTATGAGAAGTTTTGAGAATAGAGCCCATTGTGTAGGTGGTGAGAGTAGTACTCCCTGACTGATTTTTAATCAATGCATAAATCAATTGTTTTCAGAACTGGGCAGCATGGCCAGAGTTATTTTCCTAATAAACACCAGTTATGGTTTTTAGTCATTATCTGCAAACCGTAATGGACAGGACAAACTCTAAAACGGTGCAAAGGAGCAGATACGCCATTGTCCACACAATCTTCATATTTGATGCAGTTGTACCAGAGAAATTCCTTCTGGAGAATTCAGATATGTGACCCAGGATCTATTCACAAGAGCTTCCAGTTGCGAGGAGAGTGGGTGTTCCAACTAGACAGCAGGTCTCATTTGCTTCTCTGGAATCCCCTCCCACAACACATCCGTCACTCGCCAACCTTTGTCACTTTTAAACGCTCTCTAAACACTCAATTGTTCCGACAAGCATATGCACTAACCTAGGCCACTTCCCTTTGTCTTAAGACCAAATTGCACTCCTACTAGGTATCCTAAAACACACTGCCTTTATATATTTTATCGTATACTACTCCTCCTCTTGTTCCCCCCCCCCATGCCCTTTAGATTGTAAGCTCGCAAGGGCAGGGCTCTCTCCCCCTTTTGTGTCTTGGAAATCATTATACATTTTATTCATCATGTTACTTTTATCACGGTCATTACCACTTCTGTATTTTGTATTCTGTATGCTGTATAATTTTTTTTTATATTTTGTCACTAATTATGTATCTTGTATATTAGTGTACACCATTGTCTGTATTATGTACCCCATGTTTGTTTCTTACTTTGCACAGCGCCACGGAATATGTTGGCGCTTTATAAATCAATAATAATAATAATAATTGCTAAGCACACAGACACCCCACCCGAATCCTCCCTGAGGTACTTCGAGGTTAACTCCTTGTGGCCAGCAATGCAGCTTCAGCAGATTCTCATTTTGTGTCTTTGCCATAGAGGCAGCTCTAAATGTCAATAATTGAGTCCCTAGTCTCTTAGTAGCAGATAGAGGAGGTGGGAGGGGTCAGGTGGTGAATGCTGACAAGGAAAAACTAGCTTATTTCACTTCCCTGACTACCTCATAGAAGTGATAATGGGAGATGGGGAGGAGTGTCGATAGCATTCAGCTGTCCAGCAAAATTGCACTGTAATCGCTAAACAGAAGGATCCTACTGGACCCAGCTAAGCAATAACATAATTGCATATAGTACAGTTTGTCAGTGTACAACACACTGCACATAGCTAAGTAAAGCATATTTAGCATTATATGCATTGGACATATATACTAAACTGGGGCTCTAAATCACACCTGATATGCTGCTAAGCACCAAGGAAAGATATGCAGCAATCCCAAATTACAAGACTATAATTACCAGGAAATCTAACAACAACAAAAAACCCAAAGTGTTCAATAAAGAGGATTTAAATGATTTTCCCAAGAACTGTATCTATTAATATATTGTTTTAAACATTTTAAAGCCTTACATGTTTTATACGCTTCTGCCATGGAATGCTGTAATTGAAAGCAGACTTGTCCTCCTCAACACATATTTTAAATGCTCAACATTATCGGCCTCTTAATGAAACTTTACATGCTTGTCCCAGAAGCATTTCTGTTATGTGGCTAATTATCCTTTCCTGTTAGATCCTCACAACTTATAAGCTTGACTGAGTGAGCCACCATTTTTTATGGTCATGTTTGACTTAGTGCAGTTAACAAGGGGGATTCTAGGGCTAGTTCCTCTTGTCATTGACTGAATGCAGTAAGATGTAGGGCCTCCGACCTGTGGGTGACTTGAGGTAGGTTCTCTTTGTGGATGCACATACAGTTTGTGTAGGATAGCTCCCATTAGTGTAGGGAATTCAGAATTAAATTAACCTTGTTGTGGCTCTGGGACTTACTCATATTAATGGATGTGGCACCAACAATTAATTTTATATGCAGACTGTCATTCATACCCTCCAAATGCTGCCTACAACTAGGAAACCAGAATGCAGCGTGGCAACTGTGCCTCCTGAATTCAGCCCCTGCACGTTCCCTAGCTGCAGCTTAGCACCCATGCGCTGGAAGATAGCCAGGGAACTGCAGCCTTTACAAGGACAAGTGGCTCAAATAAATCTTCCTAAAACCGCCACACCTTATCCACACTAATGCTAGAAAAGAACAGCACAATTCCATGTGTGCAGAAGAGGCGTCACACACTATGCACAGTTTTGGCTTCTGTAACAGTTTCTTGTCTCTTATTACACATGCATACAACTTTTGGTATTCTCAAACTCGAGCAATGGGGGAAAAAAAAAAAGCTTCTTCCTTTTCGAGGAGGAAAAAAAAAGTACTGTACAAAGGCAGTGGCTGTATCTGTACACAATGCTATTAGGATTGGTTAGATAGACATCTGATTCTTATTTAAAATGTGCACATTATGCAAATATTTGTCATCAATGTTTCCTAACACTGTATGTTTTTGGGATCATCTCACTTTTTGAATGGAATCACTAATTATGGGCATACATTGCCATTTTTGCCTTGGTCCCATGAGAATGTTCAAATTAACGTGGAATGACAAAATTAATTTTATAAGGAAAAAAACCCAAAAAAAACACGTTTTTGTTAAAGCGGATCCGAGATGAAAACCTAACTATAACAAGTAACTTGTCTATACATCTTATCTAAAGTTTAGATAGTTTACACAGCATATCTAGTTGCAAACAGCTTCAATAGTTTATGATTATTTATTCCTGTGATATGAGGCCAGCCATGTTCCGTTTGTCACAGGCTGAGGGGCTGGAGATGCTATCAGCTTGCCTGTGTGTCACGTGACAAATTCAGTCCCCTCTCCTCCCCCCTTCTCCCCTCTGCCTTTGAAATCTATGGCTAGTAACCTCCTCCTCCTCCCGCCCAAACTGAGCTCCCATAAGCCCTTGCTCCAGTGCCAAGGCACTCTAAAAAGCTAAGGGCGGGGCTTGTTTAGTTTATAGGGAATTAGAGTATTAAAACAAAACAAAAAAAGTATTTGGCTTGAAGAATGCCCTATAAACTATATGAAAGGAACACAATTAAGCAATGAGTAAAAGTTTATCTCTGATCCATTTTAATAATCTTATTTTGTGAAAATGTACTGAATTTTTGTGAAAAGAAGGTGTTTTCCCAGCAAAAACACTTTCACACATTTAGGCTTTCGGATGAAAACTGCCGCCTTCTTTTATTTAAAGATGAACGAAAAGTTTGACAACAAGCTAGCACTGTACATAGAGGTTTCAAATACTTTGAAAATTCAGGCATTTTACTTGCAGGACAATGATTGAGTGAGAGACAAACACTGATGCTCACAGTACAGGGATTGTACGAAAGGGAAGAGAAATTCTTGCTTATGGTCCTTTTACATTTAATCAGTTGCTCTCAGTTATAACTGAAAGACCACTGATTTTCAAAGTAATGTTCATGTTTGTTTTCCTGTGGCTCAGTTCCCACTATTCGCATTTTAACTGAAAGCTTTTTCACAATGCACTACTATGGAGAAAAAAAATAAAAGCACGCACTAACGCATACAAACGCATTAACCACTTGAGGACTGTGGGCTTTACCCCCCTTAAGGACCAGGCACTTTTTTTCCATTCAGACCACTGCAGCTTTCACGGTTTATTGCTCGCTCATACAACCTACCACCTAAATAAATTTTGGCTCCTTTTCTTGTCACTAATAAAGCTTTCTTTTGGTGCTATTTGATTGCTGCTGCGATTTTTACTTTTTATTATATTCATCAAAAAAGACATGAATTTTGTCCAAAAAAAAATGATTTTTTTAACTTTCTGTGCTAACATTTTTCAAATAAAGTAAAATTTCTGTATGCATGCAGCACGAAAAATGTGGACAAACATGTTTTTGATTTAAAAAAACCCATTCAGCCTATATTTATTGGTTTGGGTAAAAGTTATAGCGTTTACAAACTATGGTGCAAAAAGTGAATTTTCCCATTTTCCAGCATCTCTGACTTTTCTGACCACCTGACATGTTTCATGAGGGGCTAGAATTCCAGGATAGTATAAATACCCCCAAAATGACCCCATTTTGGAAAGAAGACATCCCAAAGTATTCACTGAGAGGCATAGTGAGTTCATAGAAGATATTTTTTGTCACAAGTAAGCGGAAAATGACACTTTGTGACAAAAAAAGTTTCCATTTCTTCTAACTTGCGACAAAAAAAAAATGAAATCTGCCACGGACTCACCATGCCCCTCTCTGAATACCTTGAAGTGTCTACTTTCCAAAATGGGGTCATTTGTGGGGTGCGTTTACTGTCCTGACATTTTGGGGGGTGCTAAATTGTAAGCACCCCTGTAAAGCCTAAAGGTGCTCATTGGACTTTGGGCCCCTTAGCGCAGTTAGGCTGCAAAAAAGTGCCACACATGTGGTATTGCCGTACTCAGGAGAAGTAGTATAATGTGTTTTGGGGTGTATTTTTACACATACCCATGCTGGGTGGGAAAAATATCTCTGTAAATGACAATTGTTTGATTTTTTTTTTTTTACACACAATTGTCCATTTACAGAGATATTTCTCCCACTCAGCATGGGTATGTGTAAAAATACACCCCAAAACACATTATACTACTTCTCCTGAGTACGGCAATACCACATGTGTGGCACTTCTTTGCACCCTAACTGCGCTAAGGGGCCCAAAGTCCAATGAGTACCTTTAGGATTTCACAGGTCATTTTTGTTTCAAGACTACTCCTCACGGTTTAGGGCCCCTAAAATGCCAGGGCAGTATAGGAACCCCACTAATGACCCCATTTTAGAAAGAAGACACCCCAAGGTATTCCGTTAGGAGTATGGGGAGTTCATAGATTTTATTTTTTTGTCACAAGTTAGCGGAAATTGATTTTAATTGTTTTTTTTCACAAAGTGTCATTTTCCGCTAACTTGTGACAAAAAATAAAATCTTCTATGAACTCACCATACTCCAAACGGAATACCTTTGGGTGTCTTCTTTCTAGAATGGGGTCATTTGTGGGGTTCCTATACTGCCCTGGCATTTTAGGGGCCCTAAACCGTGAGGGGTAGTCTTGAAACCAAATGTCGCAAAATGACCTGTAAAATCCTAAAGGTACTCATTGGACTTTGGGCCCCTTAGCGTACTTAGGCTGCAAAAAAGTGCCACACGTGGTATTGCCGTACTCAGGAGAAGTAGTATAATGTGTTTTGGGGTGTATTTTTACACATACCCATGCTGGGTGGGAGAAATATCTCTGTAAATGACAATTGTTTGATTTTTTTTACACACAATTGTCCATTTACAGAGAGATTTCTCCCACCCAGCATGGGTATGTGTAAAAATACACCCCAAACCACATTATACTACTTTGTGTGACACTTTTTTGCAGCCTAGGTGCGCTAAGGGGCCCAACGTCCTATTCACAGGTCATTTTGAGGCATTTGTTTTGTAGACTACTCCTCACGGTTTAGGGACCCTAAAATGCCAGGGCAGTATAGGAACCCCACAAGTGACCCCATTTTAGAAAGAAGACACCCCAAGGTATTCCGTTAGGTGTATGGCGAGTTCATAGAAGATTTTATTTTTTGTCACAAGTTAGTGAAAAATGACACTTTGTGAAAAAAAACCAATACAAATCAATTTCCGCTAACTTTTGACAAAAAATAAAATCTTCTATGAACTCGTCATACACCTAACAGAATACCTTGGGGTGTCTTTTCTAAAATGGGGTCACTTGTGGGGTTCCTATACCGCCCTGGCTTTTTACGGGCCCAAAACTGTGAGTAGTCTGGAAACCAAATGTCTCAAAATGACTGTTCAGGGGTATAAGCATCTGCAAATTTTGATGACAGGTGGTCTATGAGGGGGCGAATTTTGTGGAACCGGTCATAAGCAGGGTGGCCTTTTAGATGACAGGTTGTATTGGGCCTGATCTGATGGATAGGAGTGCTAGGGGGGTGACAGGAGGTGATTGATGGGTGTCTCAGGGGGTGGTTAGAGGGAAAAATAGATGCAATCAATGCACTGGGGAGGTGATCAGAAGGGGGTCTGAGGGGGATCTGAGGGTTTGGCCGAGTGATCAGGAGCCCACACGGGGCAAATAAGGGCCTGATCTGATGGGTAGGTGTGCTAGGGGGTGACAGGAGGTGATTGATGGGTGTCTCAAGGTGTAATTAGAGGGGGGAATAGATGCAAGCAATGCACTGGCGAGGTGATCAGGACTGGGGTCTGAGGGCGTTCTGAGGGTGTGGGCGGGTGATTGAGTGCCCTAGGGGCAGATAGGGGTCTAATCTAATAGGTAGCAGTGACAGGGGGTGATTGATGGGTAATTAGTGGGTGTTTAGGGTAGAGAACAGATGTAAACAATGCACTGCGGGCGATCTATTGGTGTGGGTGATCACATTGCCCGCAAGGGGCAGGTTAGGGGCTGATTGATGGGTGGCAGTGACAGGGGGTGATTGACAGGTGATTGACAGGTGATCAGTGGGTTATTACAGGGAAGAACAGATGTAAATATTGCACTGGCGAATTGATAAGGGGGGGGTCTGAGGGCAATCTGAGCGTGTAGGCGGGTGATTGGGTGCCCACAAGGGGCAGATTAGGGTCTGATCTGATGGGTAACAGTGACAGGTGGTGATAGGGGGTGATTGATGGGTAATTAGTTGGTGTTTAGGGTAGAGAACAGATGTAAACACTGCACTTGGGAGGTGGTCTGACGTCGGATCTGCGGGCGATCTATTGGCGTGGGTGGGTGATCAGATTGCCCACAAGGGGCAGGTTAGGGGCTGATTGATGGGTGGTAGTGACTGGGGGTGATATACGGGTGAATGATGGGTGATTGACAGGTGATCAGGGGGATAGATGCATACAGTACACAGGGGGGGGGGGTCTGGGGAGAATCTGAGGGGTGGGGGGGGTGATCAGGAGGGAGCAGGGGGCAGTTTAGGGCATAAAAAAAATAGCTTTGACAGATAGTGACAGAGAGTGATTGATGGGTGATTAGGTGCAAACAAGGGTCTGGGGGGTGGGCGGGGGGGGGGGGGGTCTGAGGAGTGCTGTGGGCGATCAGGGGACAGGGGGGGGGGGAAATCAGTGTGCTTGGGTGCAGACTAGGGTGGCTGCAGCCTGCCCTGGTCGTCCCTCGGACACTGGGACCACCAGGGCAGGAGGCAGCCTGTATAATACACTTTGTATACATTACAAAGTGTATTATACACTTTGTATGCGGCGATCCGGGTGCTAGTAACCCGCCGGCGCTTCCGAACTGCCGGCGGGTTACAGCTCGAGGGGGCGGAGCCAGTCGCCGGCGGCCGCTCGCGTCACGAATGACGCAATCGCGCCGCCCATGCCCGTACAAGGACCACCGCCATTTATACATGCGGCGGTCCCTGCCGGGTACACTTCCCGGCCGCCAATTGTATATACGGTGGCCGGGAAGTGGTTAAAGAAAGTCTGAAGCCTTTTAAAAATACTCTTTTTATTAGACATTTATGTAAAGCAGTATCAGCCTAGCTGAAACACCACATTCCCGCGGCAGAACGAGGTAATTAAAACCCCCACTCCCCCCCCCAAGTACCAGGGCAAAATTCCGCAACTTTACAGGTCGTGGATTTTGCTGCCTGGGGAGGCAGAGCTTAGCGCTGTAGCTCTGCCTCCAGTCGCGTCAATCTCCACCTCTCCCCGCCCCTGTCAGTGAAAGAAGACTGAGAGGGGTGGGGAGAGGCGGCGATCAGTGGGGATTGACGCAAGTAGAGGCAGAGCTACTGCACAAAGCTGTGCCTCTATACGTGAGCGTTCCCCGAATTTTGCCCTGGGGATTTGGGGGGGGGGGGGGTTAATTACCTCGTTCTGCCGTGGGAATGCAGCATTTTAGCTAGGCTGATACTGCTTTACAAAAAATGTCTAATAAAGTTTTTTTAAAAGGCTTCAGACTCTCAGTGTAAAAGGGTGCACATACGCAACCAACCAATTGTTGTCCCCCAAAGGGATAGCGACTGGGAAGAAACCAAAGCATCCAGAGTATACCCACACAAATGATGGAGAACATACAAACTTCATGCAGATAGCTTTCTGGCCCAGATTTCAACCAGGAGCGAGCACTGTAAGGAGAGAATAGAGATGGCGCGAACGGTTCGCCAGCGAATGGTTCCCGGCAAACTTCCAGGGTTTGCGATTGCGGAGAAACGCGAACTTTTCTGGAAGTTCGGTTCGCCCCCATAGTGCATCATGAGGGTCAACTTTGACCCTCTACATCACAGTCAGCAGGCACATTGCAGCCAATTAGGCTACACTCCCTCCTGGAGCCCCCCCTTATAAAATGCAGGCAGCGTCAGGCAGTGGACTCACTCGTGTGCCTGCAGTAATAAGAGAAGGGATAGCTGCTGCAGACTCTCATAGGGAAAGCTTAGTGAGGCTCTTGAAGGCTTGTTAGCTTGCTCCTGGCTGATTGTTATTGCTAAAAAAGCACTCCTCAACAGCTCTTTTGAGAGCTAATCTTGTTCTTGTGATCTATTTTTTGTGTGTGTGTGTGTGTGTGTCCCACTGACACTTGTGTTGCATAGACAGCCTTGGTAATTCCTACTGTGTGTGCCACTGCCAGGCCCAGCGCATTCAGTGACTACCTGTGTGTGTGACAGGCAGGGGTCGAGTCCTGCGTGAACGCGCGGGGACGGTGCCCACTCACTTTTTATGGACAGTGGACGCCGCCCCCCCTAGCACCCTGGAGGGGAGCAGCGCAGCGGAGAGGAGCATTGTGCGCAGCGTGGGGAAGGGCGGACGTTCCCCCCCCCCCCTTCCCTCACCTTGGGGCTCCTCTCCCTGGCTCTCCCCTCCATAACGATTGCGGCGGCAGTGGCTGGCGGCGGTGACTGGCAGCGGCATCAGTGGGAGGGACTTACCTCCTCCAGTGTTCCGGGTTGACGCTGTGCGTGCCGCTGCTCTGGTCTTCACTAGACCAGACTAGCTGCACGAACAGCGTCCACTTGCTGAAACACTGGAGGAGGTAAGTCCCGCCCACTGATGCCACTGCCAGTCACCGCCGCCAGCCACCGCAATCTTTATGGAGGGGAGAGCCAGGGAGAGGAGCCCCAAGGTGAGGGAAGGGGGGGGGAGGGGGAACGTCCGCCCTTCCCCACGCCGCACACAATGCTCCTCTCCGCTGCGCTGCTCCCCTCCAGCTGGCGGGGGGTGGGAGACACCTGGCTAAATATACTGGGGACACCTATACACCTGGCTACATATACTGGGCACAAATACACCTGGCTACATATACTGGGCACATATACACCTGGCTACATATACTGGGTACATATACTGGGGCCATTATACACCTGGCTACATTTACTGGGGACACCTATACACCTGGCTACATATACTGGGGACATATACACCTGACTACATATACTGCGGACACCTATACACCTGGCTACATATACTGGGGACACCTATACACCTGGCTACATATACTGGGGACACCTATACACCTGGCTATACTGGGGGCACCTGAACACCTGGTTACATATACTGGGGACACCTATAGACCTGGTTACCTATTCTGGGGACATCTATACACTTGGCTACCTATTCTGGAAATATCTATACACCTGACCACCTATTCTAAGGATATCTATACACCTGGCTACCTATTCTGGTGACATCTCTACATCTGGCCACCTATTCTGGGGACAACTATACACATGGCTACTTATACTGGGGACACCTATAGACCTGGATAGCTATACTGGGGGTACCTATTTTGGGAGAACTGCTGTCAGATCTGTATTTTTGGGGAACCGCTGATGCCAGATTATGTGTATTTTGGGGAACCGCTGCCAGATTGTGTATGTTGGGGGACCACTACTGCCAGATTACATGTATTTTGGGTGTTACGTGTATTTTGGGTGATCCACTACCAGGTTTCACGTATTTGGGGGAACTGCTTCCAGATTATGTGCATGTTGGGGAAACTGCTGCTGCCAGATTGTCTATTTTGGGGGAACCACTGCCATATTATCTGTATTTTTGAGGAACCTCTGCCAGATTATGTGTATTTTTGGTGAAATGCTGTCAGATTACATCTACTTTTTGGGGATACACTACGACAGAGCTCAAACTTCCCCTGGCAGACTTTTTATACCACTGCTAAGGCCATGTATATTTGGCCCCACCAAAGGTTTTTAGGGTGAGTCCACTCGCTTCTTTTTCCAGGAGTAGACCCCTGGTGACAGGTGCACACATGGTAATACCCATCACTGCATATACCTACTACCTGTTGTTCACTTCAGTGCACCCACCTACCTACGTGAGCGCATGCAGTGTTACTGTGCCTGTCTGTGTGTGATAGGTGCACATTATAATACACATCACTGCATATACCTACCTGACAGTCACTGTTGTTCTATCATTGAGCTGCCACAGCCCGGCGACCATATGGGCTTGAAAACCGCCACGGCCTGCACTCTGGCCATGGTGCGCACCAGTCCAGCACGGCAGTCACTACACAAATAGCGGTTTGCGGTGCATTACACACAGGGGTGCCTCTAGTCATTTTGTCACTCCAGGTGAGAAAACCTGTGGCGCCCCCCCCCCAAGCCCCTCCCCCCCCCAGGAAAATAGTCATAATGCAGCATCGTTTCACCAGAAAATAATAATAATGCGGCAGTGTTTCATCAGAAAATAATAGTAATTATCGTAATTCAGAATCGTAATTCACCAGAAAATAATTGTAATGTGGCAGTGTTTCACCAGAAAATACACTTATTGCAGCAGCAGTTCACCGGAAATTATTCGTAAGGTGGCAGCGTTTCACCAGAAAATACACTTATTGCAGCAGCATTTCACCAGAAATTAATCATAGGGCAGCAGAGTTTCACCAGAAAATAATCGTAATGGGGCAGCGTTGTCAGAAAATAATCGTAATGTGGAAGCGTTTCACCAGAAAATACAAGTAATCCGAGCAGAGGGAAAGAGAAGAGGGGGAGAGGCAGCATAAGATGTAAGAGGGGGGTAGAGGAACAGAGAGGGGGAGGGAGAGACAGCATAAGATGGAAGAGGGTGCAGAGAAACAGAGGGGAGAGGGAGAGACAGCATAAGATGGAAGAAAGTGCAGAGGAACAGAGAGGGGTAGAGACAGCATAAGATGGAAGAGGGGGCAAAGGAACAGAGAGGGAAGAGGGAGAGACAGCACAGCACTAAAGCACAGGTTTACAGCTTTACCAGCCTACAGCCTAACCAGCTTTCAAAGAAAACTCTAGTATCAAAAGAGCAGGGCACATTCTAGCAGTTATAACAGTACTGGGAGTCTGCACACAGGACAGGAAGTGTTCTTAGCAGCCTGCCTGCATACCTTCTCTTCTGCCTGTGCATGCAGCTTATCATCTCTGGAGTAGTGATGGGTCGTTCGCGTCTTTGCTGCGAACGACAAGAGCCGGTTCTCGGTTTTGAAAGAGCCGATGCCTCAGCCGCCCCACAGAGCTCTGCTTTGCTCTGCAATAAAGGGCGCTGAGGCATGTTGGGAGATGTAGTCCTCCTCTTGCAGCTTGTAGGAGTGTATGGGGCGGAGCAGAGCAGTAGCAGGAGGGATTGCCCCAGTCAGAGAAGCAATCTGGAATTGTCATGGAGACGGGAGCGGGGCTTTTACTCCGATTCTGAGTGGTGTTTAGTGATATTTAATAAGGAGCCGATTCAGAGCCGTAAGAGCCGACTCTTTAATGGGAGCAGATTCAGAAGACTCGATTCTCTGAAAAGAGCCGGAATTCCCATCACTACTCTGGAGCAGAAACTTCCCTTCTCCCGGGCTGTGTTGCTGTCTTGTGCGGGGGCGGGGCTCCAACACGGACACATCACATTCTTCTCTCTGTGACTGCATCTGTCCCCTGGCTGTCTCGCTCCAGTGTCTGTGTGCAGCCAGTGACACAGGTGGGGGGTCAGACTGACAGGGGCATAAGCTGGCTGGCCGCTGGCTCCTGGTTTGACTGGCGTGGGGCGGAGTTAAATGCTGCGCCACACGGGATAAACACTTTACCTGTGTGGCTACTGAGAAGAAGGGGCGCGGCTTTAAAGAAGGAGCCTGGCAGAGAAGAGCAGTATTGATTGCTCTATTGGCTGGGGAGAAGTGGAGGTGGAGGCACTGCTGAGCACATGGTAGCGTGCCGAGCACCGGGGACTGAGTCGGGAGGTAATATAATATAAAAAAAAAAACAAAAAAAAACATGGTCACGGTAGCAGCAGCGGGGGAATGCGCCTCACCACCTCATGGCGCCTCACCACCTCATGGCGCCCCAGGCAACCGCCTATACTTGCCTGGTGGGTGAGACGCCCCTGATTACACAGAGAGTTTGGTGTGTCAGTGTGAAGCAGTACTCTAATTACACTCCCTGATTGATGTATATGTTACGGCCAGAACCCGAAGTGTGGCCACTTCGTGTTCTGGCCAGCCAATGTGCGAAGTGGCCGCTGCGCTGCGGCCAATGTTACAAATGGAATAATTCCTGTTAAGATTAATGTATTTTCTGGCCGTCTCTGGCCAAATGTAGCAAATGTTAGTTAATTTAATGAAATGAAGCCGGCGGCAATGTAACGGATGAAGCCGCCAGCTTCCATTCTCTTTCCTCCCCCTGCCTCTTCTCCTCCCCAATACTGGCAGCCGGAAGGGACATGCGTGTCCCCCTAGAGTAGTTCGTCGCGGCAGGCAATCCTGCTGTTCGTTCCTGCAGAGCTGGGGGCTGGCAGAAGCAATGCCTGCAGCCTCCCCGCTCTGCTTTCCTGCCTTAGTGCAACACCTGTATACTCTGTATATTTTTAGGAGGATTTTCTTAGCCAGATTTAAGCCAAGGCCACACAGGCCATGGCCTAGGGCACCACAAAATCAAGGACGGGTGGGCAAAGGCTATACTGGGGGGGGGGGGGAGAGAGAGAAGAGTCACCTGGCTTCTTATACAAGAGAGAAGGTGTCATCAGGCTATCGAAACTGGAGGTGTGTGTGTGGGGGGGGGGGGGGGTAGGGTCATCTGGCTGCTGTTACTTAAGGGGGGCGGCTGCTGACAGAGGCCTTGGGCGGTAAAGAGTACAAATCTGGCCCTGGTGAATTTTACTACATTCTATAGATCACATAGTATTTTAAGGAATGCATTTCAATAAATGTGTGCATTGCGGGCACTAAATAAATCCAAAACATAACGTGTTACCCTGCATTCTTGTTCCATGGCACCCAAAATGTACCTACAGGCTTTGTACACACATATACTGTATATCTCACAATACATGTATTCAGGAAGTGTTCCCAGGAAAACAGAATGAAGACAATACTGTACATCTTGAAACCGACCTTTAGCAAATATTTGTTCATGGGCAGAAACAGGAGTAATGTAAACCATGCAATCTAATCATAAGAATATTAAAGGCTATCTAGTCAGACCAAAACTGCAGATAAGGGAGAGGTCGCTGTATGCATAGCAGTTAACCAATTAAAGCAGACCCAAACCAAACATTTTTTTTTTATTAAAAATATTTTGTTGCACCACTGACACATACAAAGATGAACACTCCTTCAAGCCTTTGAGCATTTCAGTGCATGCATTTCACCCTCCTCTTTGCACAACTAGAGTTATACAGGTGGCAGCCATTAGCAATTCCTCCTTTGCCGGACACCTCCTACTCCACCAGTCTGCCGGATTCTGTCCCAGCAATATGAAAGGAAGAGAGGGGTTCCTCCAATAAATGTAAAATATTTTATATTTGTCGTCATGCATCTGAAAAAAGGCTCCTATTTAATATTATAATTTAGAAAATAGATTTTATTTCTGAAATCTTGTATGTTTAATTTGGATCCACTTTAAAGGAGTCATCAGGGGAAAAAGGATAAAATAAGCGGTACTTACCGGGGGCTTCCTCCAGCCCCAAGCTCCCAGCATGTCCCTCGCCACAGCTCTCCCCGCAGCCATTCGCCGCAGGTCCGTCTCGGTCCCCGGCGATGACCTCAGAGTGACCTCCAGGTCGGCTTGTACTGCGCCTGCGCGAGCGGCGCTGTCTATCACCTGCACAAGCGCAGTAGTTCTGCACCTGCGTAGTACGCTCCGGCCCACGTGGCAGTGATTGACAGCGCCGATTGCACAGGCGCAGTACAGGCCGACCTGGAGGTCGCTCTGACGTCATCGCCGGGGACCGGGACGGACCTGCGGCGAAATGCTGCGGGGAGAGCTGCGGCGAGGGACATGCTGGGAGCTTGGGGCTGGAGGAAGCCCCCGGTAAGTACCGCTTATTTTATGCTTTTTTCCCTGATGACTCCTTTAAGTACCAGCAGTCTCTGCCCCCTTAAGGACCAGAGACCTCGAAACACTGACGAATAGCCGCACATTGAAAATTGCGCAAAAGGTGGATCAGCGCAACACCAGGCCGCCTCCGAATGGCCTCCAATCAGAGGTGCGCTGAGCCCCCCCAGAAACTACAAACGCACCTTGAACCCAAACAGAAGCTCTGCATATACACCAAAAGCATGGCTGTTCAGTGGGAGCAGCTGACCAAAAACGAAATAAATTAGTACATAGCAAGGAAATGAACAGCGCTACTTAAAAACAGGCAAGTGCCTACCTGCAAAAGAGTGCAAGCCCCACTTGTGGGATATAATACACACCGAGCATACACATGACCTGTCTACCACTGGAGGAGGATGTTAGTTTCCTGTAACAGCTTGCATGCAACCTATTAAGTACTCGTCCCTCCCACTGCGAAGAAGTCGATCCTCCATGGGAGGGGCCTAACACTAACTAGTAGACAGGTCATGTGTATGCTCGGTGTGTATTCGACTCCACAAGTGGGGCTTGCACTCTTTTGCAGGTAGGCACTTGCCTGTTTTTAAAGAGGAACTCCAGTGAAAATAATTTAATATAAAAAGGTGCTTAATTTTTACAATAATTATGTATACATGATTTAGTCAGAGTTTGCTCATTGTAAAATCTTTCCTCTCCCAGATTCACATTCTGACATGTATTACATGGTGACATTGTTACTGTGGGCAGATTATGTAGCTGTTCTGGCTTTAACAGACAGCTATAAACAGCCATTTCCTGTGTGTGTCATTGTTACATTGTGGCAGTTTGCCCAGAGTACCGTACGGTACCAGAGCCTCTTGTGGGAGGGGTTTCAGCACAAAATCAGTCATACAGCGCCCCCTGATGGTCTGTTTGTGAAAATCATTATATTTTTCATGTAAAAGTGGGTATCAGCTACTGATTGGGATAAAGTTCAATTCTTGGTCGGAGTTTCTCTTTAAGTAGCGCTGTTCATTTCCTTGCTATGTACTAATTTATTTCGTTTTTGGTCAGCTGCTCCCACTTAACAGCCATGCATTTGGTGTATATGCAGAGCTTCTGTTTGGGTTCAAGGTGCGTTTGTAGTTTCTGGGGGGGCTCAGCGCACCTCTGATTGGAGGCCATTTCGGAGGCGGCCTGGTGTTGCGCTGATCCACCTTTTGCGCAATTTTCAATTTTCGATTTTATTTGATTAGCCGCACCCAGGCTATGCATATGCATAGGTTAGGATTTAGTTAGTGTTAGGCCCCTCCCATGGAGGATCGACTTCTTCGCAGTGGGAGGGACGAGTACTTAATAGGTTGCATGCAAGCTGTTACAGGAAACTAACATCCTCCTCCAGTGGTAGACAGGTCATGTGTATGCTCGGTGTGTATTCGACTCCACAAGTGGGGCTTGCACTCTTTTGCAGGTAGGCACTTGCCTGTTTTTAAGTAGCGCTGTTCATTTCCTTGCTATGAATAGCCACACATACCCGCCGCAATCTCCATCACCGCCACATGTTGGGAACCTGGGCCACCCATTGTGCCATCTCTAGGACGGCAGAGTTCCTGTGAGGCGGTCAGGGGCAGCTTTAATTGGCTCCTGACTCTGCCTATCAACGTAAACTGCTTACATTGATAGACAGGCTCAGGAGCCAATGAAATCTGCTCCTGACCTGCTCACAGGGCTCTGCTGTTATAGAGATGGCAGAGTGAGTGAGCTGCAGCGTGGAAACAGCGGCAAGATTGTTGGGAGCAACGAAAGCGGCGAGAATGCTTGGCGTCGGTTGATTCAAATCTATGCCCTGTCAGCCAGGTAGCCACCAAAACAGGGCATAGATTTCGGGAACTGTGAAATTTCTGATTAAGGGAGGGGGTTAAGGGTGTCCTCAATCTTGACAAATATGTTGGTGTTTCATTGGCCAAAAACGTATGAAGAACAGACCATAAGATACAGCCTGTGTTATTGAGAACTGTCGTCTATATTAAAAAAACAACAAGAAGTCTTGGTAGAGATGGTACGGCCCCCACACAGCCCTGATCTCAACATCATTGAGTCTGTCTGGGATTACATGGAGACAGAAGGATCTGAAGCAAATCTGTGGTTAGTCCTCTGAGATGTTTGGAACAACCTACCTGCCACGCTCCTTCAAAAACTGTGTGTAAGTGTAGCCAAAATAATTGATGCGGTTCTCAAAAAAAAAAAAAAAAAATTAACATTTCTATTTGTGAAAGCATTCTTAGTTTACATGAAACGCCATGCAAATCGCATACTTGATAAGGATTGAAGCCAGAATCCAAGAGCTGAAAGATATACTCCCCAATTCCACTGAAGAATGTTAGAATACTTGCTGTGTCTGAGGCAAATAGTGTAAGTGCCAGCAATTTGTATAGAGACTCAGAAAGGCATGCAGGAGAACAAGAACAAGCCAGAATGTGTCATTTCATTTTCCTGTACATTACCTCTGAAATTGCACAAAAAGCAAACTATAAGCTAAGCCACTATTCACTGAGTACAAAAAGTAAAGCAATCAAATAAATACAGAGGCTGCCATCACTTACATCTGTCTGACAGTGCTGAAAAAAAAATCACATATAGGGCTTGTCTAACCTATTTCAGCCAGATGCCACATTCTATATTTCCCAGCAGCCAGAACATATGGTAACAATGCAGCAATAATTTGTGGGTGTGGTTTTAATGAAAGGCCTAATTGTTAATAAACCAACAGCCTGCTCACTCCAGTGTTCACACCCTTTGATTTTACATATTCAGAATGCATCCTGCCTCAAGTGCTCTCACTCAAGTACAACATATTACATATACCCCACTTCATTTGTATCTCAGAAGTATTTTCCATATAATCTACACCAAATACTTCAGTCCAAGACCGACGACGGGCATATATATGGCAGATGTCATCAGGGCTGTGGAGTCTGAGCAATTTTGGGTGCCTGGAGTCGGAGTTGGAAAAAAACGCACCGACTCCGACTCCTAATGAATTTGTAACTAATTAAAATAGAAAATATGATAAAATGTTCTATTTCTCAGATAATAGTCATTAAAAATAATGTATACAGTATATACAGTAATAGCTGTGTTCAGTCCACACAAATGAAATAAACCAATCAAAATTAGTTACTTGTGCTGCTTCAATAAAGCAGTCCCCGTATTTTTAAACTCAGATATACATATCTGATTGTGACTGTACAGTATATATATGATGTGTACACAGGAATCTCTGAGGCGAATTTTCATGCGAATTTGCACGTGAATTCGCATGGATGACGATGTATGCGAATTTAACCATGGCAGTGCTGGTGTGCTTTTCCATTGTTTCTATGCGAATTCGCATGGAAATTCGCATACCCAAACCTTATGCGAATTTCCTATTAAATACATTGTATGCGATTCGCATAGCGGTATGCGAATTCTGATAGCTCTGCCAATTTTTTCTGCACAGAAAAACGCAAAGGAATCCTGACAAGTGGAAACAGTCCCATTCACTTGTATTGCTATGCAAATTTGCATGCGAAAACCGCATGTGAATTCGCGATAGTGGAAATGAGCCCTGATATATACGAAATAACATCTATGCTGTAAGTATAAAGCCTGATGTGTAGCCGTGTCACTAATAGAGATGGTCAATGAGATGGAAATAATTCTGCGTTGATGCTGGTTTATGCAAATGTATGCACTCCCTTTGCTGATGAAATCAAATAATTTGATATGTTGTTAAAATTTGGTTTGGGGACTACAAATTAAAGGGTACATGAGACGGATGAAAAGAAAAGTGTTATACATACCTGGGGCTTCTTCCAACCCCCTTCAGGCTAATCAGTCCCTCGCTGTCCTCCACCACCTGGATCTTCTGCTATGAGTCCAGGTAATTCAGCCAGTCAGAGCAGTCTGACTACGTGCCGCTTCCACAGCCAGGAGCATTTTGCACCTGCGCAATAGTGCTGTGCAGGTGTAGTACGCTCCCGGCAGCGGAGTGTGTGCATGCGCACTACACCAGACTGGCTCATGTACCTGGACTCAGCAGAAGATCCAGGTAGCAGAGGAAGACAGCGAGGGACTGAATAGCCTGAAGGGGGCTGGAGGAAGCCCCAGGTATGTATAAAACTTTAATTTCATCTGTCTCAGGTTTACTTTGTAACACAGTAGTACTATACATATGCACTCCCCACAGAGCTGCAGGGAATCCACTGAGACTGTTGTGCACATTGAACACAGAGGTGTTGTCTATCACCCATAAACCTTGTTCAGATTGTGCATGAAGAATGTGTAATAGAGGAAGAATCACCTCATTCCCCTGCAGAGTACCTGCACATCATTCTCTACATGTACCCACAGTTACATTGCCTAGGGCCTGATAGATGTTCTTTGTTCCGGTCTGTACTTTTTACAAGTACTCTTACCAAGGACTAGTTTTAGTCTAAAAGGAATAAATATAGTAGTCTACATATCCTTCTCACTTCAGTTGTCTTGTAAAATTCCTAAGCGTTGGCAGTTAAGAGACGAATTTCAGGTTACATACTTTTAATCAACAAAATTGTAATATGCAAATTAGAGGAGTCGCAGTCGGTGGATTTTTGGTCCGGCTCCACAGCCCTGGATGTCATAGGTGGGAAGATACCTTGTGCACATCCCAGTCACTTGGCGAGCAGACCTGTGTGGGTGAGTGCAGGGCACTGAAGCCTAATGTTCGTTTTGAACTCCCTGCACATCTAAGGAGGCTATAATTAAAAATATTGTTTAGATGCTTCAGATCGATTCAAGATGGTCTAAAACACTAAAACACTGATAGCAGGAATAGTGCCAGGCACTGCTGTCTTATCTGCCTAAGCTACTGTTTTTAGTAAAATAGTGTGTGCAGCGTTTTCTCCATCACATCGGTTCGCTGACAGTCCGTAGCTGCGGCTCTCGTCACATAGCAATTGAACAATACTACGTAGTCCTTATCCATGCACTGCCTAGTTTTATTGCATGAGAGCTCTGACCAGCCACCTGTGCGAATGGAACTAGACAGAGAGCAAAGCACATCCACTACATTATGGAAAAGAGATGTTTAGGCAGTTAAGGGAGGCAGGGTAGGGCAGCCCTACTGTCAGTTTGTAATATTTGCCTTTAGATTAAAATTGTCATGTTTCTTCATTCAGGGTTGTGTTGTTTTGATCTATATAACAGATTGTATATATTGAACACTTAGATTGTTGTGTGTATGATGTCCATAACTCTGCTGCAGTTGAACTTCCCCAGAACTGCACACTTGATACCTCACAATAAGCACAAAAAGCAATTGTAATGGATTGGCAGAATACGTATGCCATTAGTGCACAGTGAAAATGAAAGGCATACGTCAAAAAAAGGATGCCTGGGAATTTGGGCGCCCAGAAAAGTCGATAATATAATATCAAAGTGGAAAAAAAAGCAATAGCAAAATAGTAAAAATTACCGATATTTTACTACAGCTAAACATGTCAATATTCTCACATTGAATCCTTCCACTATTGATGCACAACCTTAACTCCCACCCATGGCTAACCTTAACTTTCCCATGGTTAACCTTAAAGCGGAACTGAAATGTCAATAAAAACTAAAGTGTTTGACTTACCTGGGGCTTCTGCAAGCCCCCTTGCAAGCCTTCCTGTCCTGCGCCGGTCCTCCATGATCCTCCGTTCTCCCGCCGCCAGCTTTCGGTTCCATCGACTCAGCAACTGCGCCTACGCACCTCGGGCCATGCGCATCTTTTTCCAGAAAAGCGTCTTACGCTATTAGCGCAGGACACTATTGCGGGCGGGAAAGACACGCGTGGCTTGCCGTCGACTTACGTAGATGGTACGACAGTACCAAAAGTAACTGGCAGCGGGAGAATGGAGGATCGTGGAGGACCGGCGTGGGACAGGAAGGTTGCGTGGGGCTGGCAGGAGCCCCAGGAAAGTCAAACACTGTTTTTCTGTCATTTCAGTTCTGCTTTAAACTCCCCCCCCCCCCCCCCCCCCCCCCTCATAGCCAACCTTAACCCTCCCCCATATGGCTAACCTTATCTGTTCCTGCTGGTGCAAATACAGGGGGGGGGGGGGAAGCAAAACCGCAAGTTTTTGGGTGCTGCCTTAGGTGCCCATTGAAATATTGTTCAGGAGGGTAAATGATAACTACTGGGAGTCGGGGCTGCCTACAATACAAAATACGGCTACAGCCCAAATTTCCCTGCCTCAATGATATCGCCTATGGTGGCGCCCACATTTCCTGTTTCCCATGGCAGTGACTGGCAGATTCTAGTAACAGGCATATTTTAGTGATAGGCACAAAATGCTGAGTAGCAGATTGTAATGACACTAGGTAGTGATAGGCAGATTCTAGTGGCAGGAAAATCCTAATGATAGGTACATGGTACAGATAGGAAGGCAGATAAACTGAAAGTTAAAATATTTCAGAGTTGTTTTTTGTCTTATCTAATCGTAAAACATTAACTAGCAAATTGCAAGAGGACCAGCATGAGAACATTAAGCATTACTATTACGGTATATTATGTATTTATATAGCGGTGTCATTATCAGCAGAGCCTTTCAGAGTCCATAGTCATGGCACTATCCGTCCATAGATTCTCATCATACGCTACACACCATGGTACTTTAATTGGACACAAGGGTTATTTGAACTTGTCACTGTCATTCATGGTAGTAAGCTTTGAGGTTAAAATAATGCTAATTCTTATCCAAGCATTTACAGTAAATTAAAAGCTTAAAAGAATGTTTGAAAAGCATGTTTGCACAATTATGAAATACTCCTAACAAATATATTTGCATTAATAGTTACTCAAGATGAGGTTTCCCATGGCAGGAGGTACTGGAAACGCAGTCGTTAATAAAGGGGTATATGTTGAGGAGCACTGCCTTAGAGGACATCAAAATCTAATTCCTACTAGAGTCATGGTCTAACATCCCTATCACAGTCTAAGGCCATGTTTTTTTCTTTTTCCCTTTGTGTGGGGGGAGGACCAATTAACTTATTACATTTTTGAAACATGGTGGGCAAACTAGAGTGTTCAGGGGAACCACCTACAGTCTACAGATTCTATGTGGATAATCTCCTGGCCCAGATTTGAACCTGGGACAATAGTGCTGTAAGGTGAGAGTGCTGTCCACTACATCACTATTCGGGTAGCTGAACATTACAGCCTGTGAAGCCACAGTTCTCTTCACAAGTGCTCCTCCCAGGGGATTTTCCTACAACTTTGAGGACAGGTGCATAGGATTGTTCGCTTAGCATATGCCACTTATCTCATAAACAGGCCTGGCCTTAGGTTTCCAAGAAAAAAAAAAAAAACTGTGTTGAGAGTTAACAAATGTAAAGTCGGCATATTGAGTGTTAATTCTTAAAGAACTGCCAAGCAAAGGAAACAAGTGCACAGAACAATGAAGAAGAGGAAAGACATGGGGAGCCTGCCTAGTGGAGCCCTTCCTAGTAATTGTAAGAGACCTGCAGGATGACAGGCTGTGGTCACAAAAGCTAGCAGTGTGGCCTGGGGAGAGAGGAAGAAAGGAGACTGAAAAATCCAAGCACAGAGGGGAAGTCTGTTCAGGCTGAATTATGTTTCTATGCCTGAAATGAGAGAAAACATTCACAGAAGTAGGCAACAAAAGGGAGATTTCTCTCATTTACATTTTTAGCCATTACTATTTGTTGTGTTTCCAGATTGCTGCAGTTTTTATTATTATGCATTAATAGTATGTATTCTCCCCAATGCTTTAAAGGACAACTGTAGTGAGAAGAAGAATATGGACACTGCAATATTAATTTCCTTTTTAAACAATACCAGTTCCCTGGCAGTCCTGCTGATGTATTTGGCTGCAGTAGAGTCCGAATCACACCAGAAACAAGCATGCAGCTAATCTTGTCTGATGTGACAAAGTCAGAAACACCTGATCTGCTGCATGCTTGTTCAGGGGCTATGGCTAAACATATTAGAGGAAGATCATCAGCAGGATAGCCAGGCAACTGGTATGGTTTCAAATGAAATAAATATGGCAGCCTTAATATCCCTCTCACTTCAGTTGTCCTTTAAAGATTGCATGGAACAAATCCCATCACTATGCCTATTGCAGTCAGCCTTAGTGGCTGTACACTCTGGCTGCATTGCGATTTTAAAATTGCAAATTATTAGTATATACAGGCCCTTAGGAGCAATATCAGTATGTGGATCAAACTGCTAGCAGAACAACCATGCAAACATATCAACTTTACCTTTAGGCCTAGATTAATTAAACTTTTCCCCAGCATTTTTACCCCGACAAAAAAAAGAAAAAGAAAAAAAAAAAAGAAAAATAAACTACAGTAATTTGTCCACAATAACTATTATTTTTTAAACTTTGCTTTCAGTACATTTTAAGTGAAAAAAATGTCTTGCACTGTTTCATCCTGATACATCCCTCAGTTGCACATCTTCAGAGGGCATCTGTGTCTACCCCCTCCCCCACTCAAACTACCCATACAATAATCATATCATATTTATTTCCAGTTCAGGTTTGCTTTAAAAAAAACTTAGCATGACAATAGAAATAGTAGGTGCATCAAGCTCCTAATACCGAAAAAGCGGAGAGCCTCCTCTAAATATACAAGTGAAAATAACGAGATGTAGATGACATCCATAAAAACTTTCTGTAAACTTAACAAAAAGTAACGCGCTGTTGACTTTTCCTCAGAACGGATGCTTCCAGCGCATTGCACTGCATTAAGTGTACTGGGCCTCACTGACATACATTGCATCAGCAGAGGGTAACACAAAGCGGAATTTTTTTCTATAAGTGTAAAAGGGGCCTCAAACATAACAATGGATTTCCAGGACAGTCTAATCCATGATTAGGGCTATAGATACAATTCACTCATAAGTTTATTTTCACTTTAGGTTGTTTGCCTTCTCCAAATAGGTACTGCTTTATTTCTGTTCCTTCTATACAAGTTATTCCATTCTCTAATATAAACCAAAAGCTGTGTGTTACAATGTACTGTAGGTCAGGATATTAGATTCAGGATTTAGATCCCGGCCTTGCATTACTTTCTGTATTTAGCACAGGTCTCAGAGTTACCCAACTTGTTTTTCCAATATCTGCAGAACAATCCCATTATTGTAGGTCTCAGCCAGGTAGCAAGTTGCCTGAAGAAAGCTCTAAGGTCAGTCACTGGGTCTGAGAGCCCTGGCACAGCAGCAACAAGAGATACCAGTCACTTAGCTCTTCATCTTTCAACTCAAAGCAGAATACTGGGTATTTATATCAGGTCCTTGACTGAAATTTCAGCCAATGTGATTACATGGCAGATCAAAGTATTACTGAAAGCATTAACATCACAGAATGAGTCATCAGCCTGTAAGAGGAAAATCTAATGAGGAACGGTTACCATGCATTTCTTGGCCTGGCCTTTAGGCACTGATGGTTTCTGCTGCAGCTGTCCTTTTAACACTACAACAAACATGGACACGGACTGCTGCAGTGCAATCATCTCCCGGGGATGTTGCTGAAAACATGGTCTGCTAAGGTGGTCTGCTACATCTCTTGTCACCCAGAGAGCAAAAAGAAATTAAATTCACTAAATCAACAAATGACATCTTAGGCCTGGTACCTACTAGAAACCGTGATTCGCACTCGCAATCGCTGACTGCTTTTGGTAGCGATTTTTGCAGCATTTTTAAGAGCCATCTCCAGCGCTCTTAATTTTTAATTTAACGCTAGTGATTGTACGGTGTTTGCAATTTGCTTTTTTTTAGAAAATTTTTTTTGTGGTTCTGGGTAGTACTGTTTCTGAAAAATCACTTTTGTACAGCGATTGAAAAGCGATCCTCCAGTGATCTTATACTTTGAATTGAAGCACAAACACTCCAAAAATGCTACAGAACTTGTGACTGAAATTTGCAGAAACCACAATTGCTCCTGTGGAAACACCTCCATTACCTTTCAGTAGTCTAGCGCTTTTGGAATTGCCAAGGATTCCAAAGCTTGGCTGAAAAATCTCCTGTGGGTCCCAGCCCTAATACATATCAATAGCTAGTTAAAACAAGTCTCCACCTATCTATATATATAATAGAGTAAGTGCCTCAACCTTCAAACAAGAAGAAGAAGTAGCGCCCTGCCCCCAGGGCCGGTCCAAGCAAGAAGAAGGGGCTGGTCCAAGCAAGAAGAAGAAGTAGTGTCATATCAAACCAAGGGCAAAGAGGGATCATTTGCATATTTAGTAGCGGTGCATTGTGGGTAACCACAAATGTTCACTTATAGCTGAATTATTGCAGATTTGCTTCTGGCTTAAGAAGGAAAATTACACCAAGCTTTGAATTTTTTAGTAGGAGGGCTTTTTGGTCCCTTTTATCCTCCTATATACATTCCGAGTGGTTTGGGTCACCCTGAGCTGCTTGGTTACTCTGTTGTACTGGTCCAAGCCCTATCTCATACAGCCATATCAATCCCTGCTATGTACTGATGAGGACCAAAAGTCTGAAATAGGTTGTCACATGTGGGTTTGATATGACTATGTAAAATTGAAAGCTATAGGGCTTGATTCACAAAGTGGCGCAAACTGTTTAGCTAAACAGTTAGGTCTTTTGTGTGTGCAATTTGCCGCGATTTGTGTGATCGCGGACTTTTGCATGCGCAAAAGACCGCGATCGCGCAAATTGCGGCACTTTGCACGTGCAAAAGTCTGCGAACGGCACTTCACGTGCTAACGGTTTAGCACACCCGTGCTTAACCGTTTGCACCGCTTTGTGAATCAGGCCCATAGGCTTGCTTGACTTACCAAGGGTGAAAAGGAATAATTTGCATATTTAGTAGTGGTGCATTGTGGGTAACCCACAAATGTTCACTTATAGCTGAATTATTGCAGATTTGCTTCTGTTTTAAGAAGGCAAATTACACCAAGGTTTTTTTTTTTTTTTTAGTAGGAGGGCTTTTTGGTCTCTTTTATCCTCCTATATACATTCTTAGTAGTTTGGGTCACCCTGAGCTGCTTGGTTACTCTGTTGTACTGGTCCAAGCCCTATCACATACAGCCATATCAATTCCTGCCAAGTATTGATGAGGACTGAAAGTCTGAAATAGGCTGTCACATGTGGGTTTGATATGACTGTGTAAAATGTAAAGCTATAGGGCCTGATTCAGAAAGTGGTGCAAACTGTTTAGCACAGGTGTGCTAAACAGTTAGCACGCGAAGTGCCACGATTCGCGTGATCGCGGTCTTTTGCGTGTGCAACTTGCCGCGAGTCGCACGATTGCGGAGTTTTGCGCGCGCAAAAGACCGCTATCGCGCAAATCGCCGCACTTTGCGTGTGCAAAAGTCCGCAAACGGCACTTCACGTGCTAACTGTTTAGCACACATGCTAAACAGTTTGCACCGCTTTGTGAATCAGGCCCATAGGCTTGCTTGACTTACCAAGGGTGAAAAGGAATAATTTGCATATTTTGTAGCAGCAGTGGGTAACCACAAATGTTCACTTATAGCTGAATTATTGCAGATTTGCTTCTGTTTTAAGAAGCCAAATTACACCAAGCTTTGATTTTTTTAGTAGAAGGTCTTTTTGGTCCGTTTTATCCCCCTATACATTCCGAGTGGTTTGGGTCGCCCTGAGCTGCTTGGTTACTCTGTTGTACTGGTCCAAGCCCTATCTCATACAGCCATATCAATCCTTGCCATGTACATATGAGGACCAAAAGTCTGAAACAAGCTGTCACATGTGGGTTTGATCTGGCTGTGTAAAATTTAAAGCTATAGGCTTGCTATACACCAGTGGATCTGGATGTTTGCTTGGGTTACTAAGGGTGAAACAGAATAATTGGCATATTTAGTAGCAGTGCATTGTGGGTAACCACAAATGTTCACTTATAACTGAATTATTGCAGATTTCTTTCTGTTTTAAAAAGGCAAATTACACCAATACAGTGGGTGGCATTGCAGGAAGTGACAACAGTGGAACACACGCTGGAACACGGAAGAGGTGAGGCATCCCCGCCCGCTGCCTTTTACTAATAGTGGCGGCTGCTACTGAGCTTAAGCTGGAGGGGGAGCACACATGAGGGACCCAGGTGAGGGGGAGTCCGACCGCCCTCCCCGCCGCTGTGCCCAATACCCCCTTCCTGCCCTCTACCCCCTTATGCGGCGTATGCTACGCCGCGGGTCGGCTAGTTAAAAATAAAAAGCTACAAAAGCTTCTATGAAAAGTAAAATATTTTCATGTCTCCACAGTCCGCTGCTCTGCTCATGTATAATTATATCTAACATGTTCCTACTTCCTAGTGGTTTGGGTCACCCTGAGCTGCTTGGTTACTATGTTGCAGAAGATGACAATTCTAGACCTGACCTCCAGAGTTTGGCAGAAAACTGCTCTTGAGGAGAGTCTGGCAGGGAAGTGTGCTTCTTTATATACAGCCAGATCTGACTGAGGACTTTCAGGTTCTCTGAGTGTGACATCAAAGTCAGTATGAAAAATACCATGGAGAAAAAGATGTAGGTAGTGTGTCAATTGCAGAAAGTACTTAACAGGCTTTTGAGGTGCTAATCTTTGCAGTCAGAGTGCTTAACATTCCACACTGTGAATGAAGAAGTAGAGGAGGAGAAGGTACCATGAAGGAAGTGCAGGAGTAACGCTGCATACACAAGTCCAACAAGCGCACAACAAGTGCACGACTAACTGCACGACCAGGGGCATGGGCATGATGGGAAAGCAATGTCCACAGGGAGCAGCTCTCCCTTCAGCATTAATCGGCAGTGCAAGCAGGCAGGGAACACAGAACGTGGGCATACTTTCGCGCACCACGCGATGGAGGTTCCTCTCTGTAAGCGCCTGACACTACTTCCTGTTTATCGTGAGGCCCTGTTAACAGAGATGACTGGACCTCCGTCGCATGGAACACATGGAAGAGGTGAGGGAGGGGGGGGGGGGGGGGAATAGTCCCCCCTACCCAGCCCAACAGTCATGTGAGTAGATCTGACGGTTGGCAAACCGTCAGTTATTAGTTGCTCGTCTAGTCGTTTGTGTGCATACACATGCCCGATTATCATCCAACAGACTCAAGTCAGATGATAATTGGGCAGGAGGTTGGTCCGTGTGTACAGGGCTTAAAGAGAGTCTGAAGCATTTTAAAATACCTGTTTTTATGCAGCAGGCCACTTCAGCATTATAATCTAAACTGCCACATCCCCCCAAAATCCCCAGGACAAAATTCTTCTATCCTTCCGGGTAAAGGCAGAGCTTTGTGCAGTAGCTCTGCCTCTGCTTCAGTCAATCTCCCCGCCCCTCTCAGTCTTCTTTCACTGAGGGGGTGGAGAGAGGCGGAGATCGGCAGAGATTGACTGGACTGGAGGCAGAGCTACAGTGCAAAGCTCTGCCTCCCCCGGGCAGCAAAATCCACAATCTGGAAAGTTGTAATATTTTGCCCAGGTATTTCATGGGGATAAAGACCTCATTCTGCCGCGGGGATGCAGCAAATCAGTGTGGATTATAATGCTGAAGCTGCCTGCTGCATAAAAACAGGTATTTTAAAACTCTTCAGACTTTCTTTAAGAAAGCTAGCTGGAAGATGGTGCTGTAATGCCTACAATGCCCGATGAAAGCAAGGAAGTTCTCAGTTCTAGAAGTTGCAAACCTGCTGCCTTTTGCATTGAAAAATATATTACTAAATAATACTATGTTATTAAAGGATCAGCAGGATAGCCAGGTAACTGGAATGGGTTAAACTGAAATAAATATGTCGGCCTCCATATCCCTCTCACTTCAGGTTCCCTTTAACAACACACACCAGTGTCAGGATACCTCTTTAGTTTAGATCAGCTGAAGATAGTAGCTGGTTAATGATGAAATGTCTAGGTCCTAGACCAGTGATGGCGAACCTATAGCACATGTGCACGAGGCGGCATGTAGAGCAGTCTCTGTGGGCATGTGTGGTGTTTCCGCCACCACCACTAATCTTTATTACCCCCGCCGCCGAGAATTCCACGTCGCCTAGGGGGGGCGGAGCAGGACTAGCATCAGTGCACAAAGATGTGTAATGGATTGCGGAGATGCCGCCACGCGGTCTGGCAGCGGGGCGGCTGTCTCCGCGTTCAGACCGGCGGTTTCCGCACAGCAGCATGCGTCTGGTCTGCCTGGGCCTTCTAGTGCACACAGATGGAGAGCTGCGCACGCGTGCGCGCGCTAGAAGGCAAGCCCTTTATGCCCGTAGGAGAGCGATCAGCTGATCAGGTCAATCAGCTGATCCCAGCGCGGTTACTGATTGGCTGAGTGGCGCAGGGCGGCGCGGAGGAGCACTGCAGTATATATAGATCTTGCTGGTCAGTCTCTGGTTGTCTGCCATTGCGAATACTTACGCGTGAGCACTCAGACCTCAGTCAGATCCCACAGTGTGTTAGAACCAGGGGGACCTGGGAATACACACTTAGCCAGATTACTGCTGTGTTATACTTTAGACCAGTTCCGGGGTGTTGAGACCAAGGACCTCACACCCAAGCTTAGGATCACTGTGTTATTACTGGGTTATACTTTAGACCAGTTTCGGGGTGTTGAGACCAAGGACCTCACACCTCAGACTAGGACTGTGCTTTATATCTATTATGACTATTTGCTCTGTCGACCTTTCTCTTGCTTTCTGATTCGGTACCTCTGCATATCTGCCTACCTGTTGCCAAACCCTGCCTGCACCCGGTTACCGAATCAGCCTTCTGTCTCTGTACCTTATCTGCTCGTGTGCTGCCGACCAGGCCTGGTTCTTGGCCGAGCTGCCTGTGTCTCCCGCCTCACGGGAGATAGCCTACAGTTACACCAAACACTTCCACTTCATTAGGTGTCCAGAGGTTAGTCATACTTGTATTATTGGTGATTCTGCAGATCATCCATAATCAAGTATACATCTGTATTATTGATGATTCTGCAGATCATCAATAATCCGATTCTCTGTGTGCTGACACCAATCGTTACAAGATGCTTTTCAAAGTTCCACCCCCACCCCTTCCCCGCTCATCAGACCTTTTTGCAGGGGCGCCTGGTCCTACATCAGTGCATCCTGTCAGCGTGGGACTTTCGGCTGGTTGGAGGCAGATCGAGGAGCTGCGCGCCGCCACCGCCGGGAGAGGAGACTTCTTCCAGGTGAGTAAATACTTTTTTTTTTTTTTTACAGGTTACAATATTTTCTGGTGAAATGCTGCCCACTTTATAATTTTTTTTTTCTAGTGAAACATTGTCACAGTACGATTATTTTCCGGTGAAAGATTGCCACATTACGTTATTTTATGGTGAAACATTGCTGCGTTACGATTATTTTATGGTGAAACATTACATTGCTGCATTACGATTATTTTATGGTGAAAGATTGCTACATTACGATTATTTTATGGTGAAATATTGCCGCGTTACGATTATTTTATGGTGAAAGATTGCCACATTATAATTACTTTCTGATTAAACATTGCTGCATTATGATTATTTTATGGTGAAATATAGCCGCATTGCGATTATTTTCATGAGGGGGGAACCACGGGTGGGGCACGCCACAGGTTTTCTCGCCTGGAGTGACAAAATGGCTAGAGGCGCCCCTGCCTTTGCTCCCAGCCCAGTCAGGGATCACATGGGCCTGGGCAGCCAATATTCAATATAAATTGCCATGTTGGCACTCGGTGATAAATAAGTCAATTTCGGGTCGCAGTTTGGGCACTCGGCCTCTGAAAGGTTCGCCATCACTGTCCTAGACTATAAAACAAATATAGCAAGTTAAAACTGCCTTGTTTTTTATCAGAGAAAAGAAATGCCTAAATGTTTTTTCTTTTAAACCTCAAAGTGGGTGTGTCAATATGTGACCAGTGGCAGCTTTTCAAAAACAACAGCTGCTGGGGAAGTGTTCTCATTGAAGTGGCAAACAGAAGACTGCAGAGTGTTATTCTTCTAATACAGATTTCTGTGTGGTGTGGTTCTTACAGTTCCCTTCATAACAGAGCTATGCACTAAAAACAAGAGACAAAAAAAGTTGAGTAAAATGTAAATTCAGGTTCCATAGGAACCGGTATTGTGGGAGCGGGATAGGAAGTTTGCAGAGGTATAATCAGATTTGGTGGCTGACCACACAAATTCTCATTTCTGTGGAAGTAAAGAAGATTAGGTGATGCTAAAGGAGTGTTCCTCTGACTTGCTCAAGCAAAAGCTAAAATTGGAGTAGTAACGGTAAGCAGACATAATATAGACTTGTGTACAGTGTCTTGTATACAATAGTTTCAGGATCTGAATAAAACTGTTACATATCATAACTTGCTATGTAATTTACATTGAAAGCATAACATAATAATAAAATATCGATGGAGCAAACAATGACCGATCAATTTCTGCCTGTAATAGATTAAATCGCTTGATGGTCCTGGATGGAAGATATCACTCGATCAACAGTGGGTCGGTAGCATGGCATTTGATTATGGGACCACCAATGTGCTGGGTTGGCAGCAGAGCTTACACTCACTTATCCACCGGCAAATGTCTTTGCTTCATCCCCGCAGGGTGCTCCTCACCGTCTTCTCTCTCCCAGGGCACCTATGTCATGTGACAAACATAGGAGGCCAGCAGTGGTCACATTGGGTTTATGTCATGGCGCCACTAGTATTTGGCCTCTAGCGCATATCATGTGACACATGAGCCCTAGGAGTGAAGAGATGGTGAGGAACACCTAGCTAGGATGAAGAGAGGCGTAAGCTCTGCTGCCCATACTGCATGACCCAGGTGAGGGTAGGAGCACACAGTTGGAGGAGACCTAGGGAGGTGGCAGGCCATGTGGGGCTCCACAGATACTCCATAGATTATAGATTTCAAGCTGAAATCTACTTTAAAAAATTCTGTGCCTAGCATCTGGAATATTTGATCCCCCTCAGATCAGATTTCATCTGATGGTTGAATCTGGTGGCCATTCATTAGTGCTTCCCCCAACTTAAAAGGAACCTAAACCAAGAAGGATATGGATTTTTCCTTTTAAAATAATACCAGTTGCCTGACTCTCCTGCTGATCTTGTGTCTCTAATACTTTTAGCCACAGCCCCTGAACAAGCATACAGATCAGGTGCTCTGACTGAAGTCAGACTGGATTAGCTGCATGCTTGTTTCAGATGTGCGATTCAGCCACTACTGCAGCCAAGAGATTAGCAGGAGAGTCAGTCAACTGGTACTGCTTAAAAGGAAACATCCATATACCTCTCATTTAAGGTTGCATTTAAGGCTGTATCCAAGCAATGAAGAGTAGGTGAGCGCAGGATGTTACAGACACTGGTTGTTGCACTAATAAGTGGATGCCTGGGACAAACAATTTGGCCAGTAGGTTTATGTTTTTTGCTTTTTTATAAAAAAATAACCTTCCACCCCGAAATCAAACAAATCACAGAGACACTGCACACAAATACTCTGATGGGAACTCAAAGCATATCAGGGCATGCACCGGTGACCCAGCACAGACAACAGCGTGACAGCACAGTAAACAAATAACTTACAGGTCCATTTTTACTATCAGCTGCATGCCAGATCTTTCCTATTGATCAGTTCAGACTACGGCAATTTCTGTGATTCAGCCTCGTTACATTTGTACTGAGTGGAATGTTTGCTTAGTAAAAGTTTTTATATCGCTAAACACACAACAGAATTTGCATTAATATTAATTTATTTTTACATTTACAATCTAAAACACATTTCAGTGCTTTCCACAATCTGGAACGGAACAGAGAAAACAAAATGAGTGCAATATTTTCTGAAAATGATTTTGTTTTTCCATGTGAAGCAGAATGTAGGCATGCTAGAGAGAAGCAGCACAGAGCACACCTGGAAAGCAGCCAACAACCACTACCTAAACAGCCAGCGTTATCACAGGCAAATAGGGAAACCATCACTAAAGTGTGAACTGCTGTAACAGGTGTAGGGATGTGTCCTGAAACACTGTAGTCTAAAAGAAATTGGGGTGTTGCTCAGATTGTTTTCATATAGGTTTCAATGAGCTCTCTTATACATTACAGCCATGTCTATAGGGGTCACAGACAAAAAATGCTGCAGCAACTAATCTCAGAAAATAGGTGCTGGATGCTGCAACTTCTGATTATTATCACTAGTCAAGTCAACAAAAGACTGTCAGCATGTCGGAGTGACCGTTCCTGGGAACCCTGGGAGTAGTCGCTCCTCAAGCAAGTGTATTGCTAGCAACTATCTGCAGAGTCTAGTGATCAACAGCAGTGCTTACCAGTAGTAGCAAGCAGCCCTTTCCTGACAAATCCCCTTTCCTACTACCTAGCTTTAACCTCCTAAACTTAATTGATAAAAATAATCTCCCCATATCCCACCTCCTAACTCTAGCCAGTACGCTCCTTTCACCATCTTCACTCTGATCCCGAATCCAAGTCCTGGGACCACAATTCTGCACTATGCAGCAGCCACTTGGCTATTCCATGTCCCTTTCAGTGAGTATATATGCACCCTTTCACACAGCTCTATGTTATGAACTGTATAGTAAGAATATGGATTTCTGCCTTAAACTGGATCCGAGATAAACTTTTACTCATTGCATAATTGTGTTCCATTCATATAGTTTATAGGGCATTCTTCAAGCCAAATACTTTTTTTGTTTTGTTTTAACACCAATTCCCTATAAACTAAACAAGCCTCGCCCTCAGCTTTTTAGAGTGCCTTGGCACTGTAGCAATGGCTTATGGGAGCTCGGTTTGGGCAGAAGGAGGAGGTTACTAGCCAGAGATTTCAGAGGTAGAGGGTAGGAGGGAGAAGGAGAGGGGACTGAATTTGTCACATTACACACAGGCAAGCTGATAGCATCTCCAGCCCTCAGCCTGTGACAAACAGAACATGGCTGCCCTCGTATCACAGGAATAAATAATCAAACTATTGAAGCGGTTTGCAGTTAGATTTGCTGTGTAAACTATCTAAATTTTAGATAAGATATATAGACAAGTTACTTGTTATAGTTAGTTTTTCATCTTGGATCCACTTTAAGCATGTTGCCTTGATAAAGAGGCCGTGTGTGGCCTCAAGACATTGACTTTTCACTCTGAAGCAAGAAGATGCTAGTTATCAGTAGACTATCGTGTATAGGTGGCTTCAACCATCTAGATTGGCATAGGGCACTCCACAGACTTGGTCAATTGGCCTAACTGTATGAAATGCAGGACTAACTTTAGTGTAACTATATCCAAAATCCGTCGGCACGCCATATATAAAACAGATGGCTGCCAGTGTCCAAATCAATGAGTCCCATTTGAAATGTTAATAGCTGGTATTTCAGCTACCACATTTATTTTACTTATTTAAGTATTTATATAGCACCGACATTTTACGCAGCACTGTACAGAGTATATTGTCTTGTCACCAACGGTCCCTCAGAGGGGCTCAAAATCTAGTCCCTGCAATAGTCATATGTCAATTTATGTATCGTGTAGTGCATGCATCATAGTCTAGGGCCAATTTAGGGGGAAGCCAATTAACTTATCTGTATGTTTTTGGGATGTGGGAGGAAACTGGAGTGTCTGGAGGAAACCCATGCAGACACGGGGTAAACATACAAACTCCTTGCAGATGTTGACCTGGCTGGGATTCAAACTAGGGACCCCTAGCGCTGCAAGGCGAGAGCGCTAACCCACTACGCCACCATGCTGCCCAAAGCACTAGTACCCAAGTCAAGCAGCAGCAGGTGAAATAATGCTCATGGCCAATAAAGCCATCTGACTGCTGCCACTGACTAAGTAATAGCTGAATGCTGGCTCCCAAATAAATGGCACTGAATCTATACCGTATTCACCCCCGTGTGTGCATCATCTTTGGTACATGCCACAGAGTTAAAAGTGTGCCTGTCATCTGCTTCTAGTTACTTTTTTTTTATTCAAATGAGAGAAATCATGCACTACCACCATTTATTCTGCACTATGCATAATCTCTACCAGAAAATGTATATTACCAATATGACATAAGTGGCATATTTTACAGTCATTATCACAACAAGGAGAAAAGGATATCAGTTGCAGTTTAATTTATATGAAAGCACTGTTTAGGATAGCATCACGTTTTCAGGCGTTTAGCAGGCCTGCGTATATTTCAAGACAAAGATCAGAACTTGGGGTGAGATATTTTCTACAGCTTAGTCACTTGTCTTCTGATGTATGCAAATGTCTGGTAGAATGCTTTAAAACTACAAATTAATGCAGCCTTCATCCCTGGGAGTTCTGTTGACAGCTTATTATTGACAGTACTGATTCCTACAGATATCCAGCCTCCTATGCCTAATGTGACTTAACCTTGCATGGGAAGCTGGAAAGTACTGCGCTTGTACTGTTCACTATCTGAGGAGTATGTACAGTGTAATCTGCTGCTCCTATGGGAAAGTCAATGCAATGTAATTCTTAGTGATCCGGAGCAGTGCTTTTCAGCGCAGGTAGATTTGGGCGCAGCCGGCGCCACCATAGACTGTAATTGGAATTACAGCTATAGCTGAGTGAATAACGTCGGCGCTGTCAGAAGACGGAGCCGAAGTTGATTTTAAAACACAATAATTCGGCCTCCAGCAATAGCTGGAAGCTGAATTATATCATTCCCCACTATCCATGGCGGCCTGGAGGGGGAATATTTATTAACACGGCTGGGACTTGTGCAGAAGCAGGATCAGCCATATACCGGCTGTATCCTGCGCCCAAGTCTACCGGCACCGATTTCAAATGTATGCTAGTGATCAGTCTCCATAGTACAATGGCAGCGGGTCCAATTTAGGCCTCTTTCGGAGAGACCACTGAACTGTGCGCTTTTCAGGCAGTTCAGAGTCCCGTCTGCTGCCCATGAGCGCCATTCGGGTGCAATTAAAATGCAGCCAAATGGCAGTGGTTGTAACACCACACATCATTGTTGACATGTGATGGCATTACCCAGTGGAAGACAACCATGACATGTTGCATCTGAGCACAGCTGCGCTCAGATGTGACTCCATGGGGGGCACTTGTCCACCACTGGTACTGTCCAGCCGATGTAGGAGAGCAGCTTACAGGCTGTCAGCTGCGTGTCTAAAGGAGCAGCATGGTGGCGTAGTGGTTAGCGCTGTCGCCTTGCAATGCTGGGTTCCTGGTTCGAATCCCAGCCAGGTCAACATCTGCAAGGAGTTTGTATGTTCTCCCCGTGTCTGTGGGTTTCCTCCGGGTACCCCAGTCCCCTCCCTCATCCCAAAAACATACAGATAAGTTAATTGGCTTCCCCCTAAAAATTGGCTCTAGACTACAATACATGCACTACGTAATACATAGACATAGGACTATGGTAGGGATAAGATTGTGAGCCCCTCAGAGGGACAGTTGAGGGACAGTTAAGTGACAAGACAATATACTCTGTACAGCGCTGCGGAATATGTCGGCGCCATATAAATAATAAATAATTAAAATAATAATAATAAGGAGGCTTTATAGAACTCCTCATCCCAGTAGGTGTCATGAGTCTGCAGCCCAGGATCATAGCACACCTAAGCTTCTTGCCCTCAGATACAAGGCCCCCCTTATTTATTATTTTGTATTTATTTATTGTATTTATAAAGCGCCAACATATTACGCAGCCCCTTCTCTCTAGAGAAGATAGTGGCCTTACATATTATCGGTGCAGGATCCATGCTGGCCTGCACACACTGAAAATCGCCCAGCACATAATGTTATGCAATCATGTTTTTTTTTTCATCCTGCCTTCCCCACTGTGCCGCCTCTTCCTCTGCTCGATCCACCACTTGTGTTCCCCTGTGTACCTCTGTCCTCCTGCATCCCCCCTTGTACTTTTTATTTGGCCAATCACTGCACTCGCTGAGTAGCAGCGAGTGAAATGATTGGCCCAATGCTGGAGCCATGGTCCTGCCTGCGAGACCATTGGCTCCAATAGACACACAAGTTGCCATACTTTTTCCCCTTACTGCCGCTAGGGATTATTTTTTGGGGTAGGGCTTATATTTCGAGCATGCTAGAAATTCCTGCTAGGGCTTACTTTCAGGGAATGTCTTAATTTCAGGGAAAGACGGCAGCTTTAAAATCTGCGGTTTCTGTTTTATAAGGGTTGCTTTCCTGCTGTTGTAAATTCTGTAATGACATTTCAGTTTGCATGCAAGTAAAGTACCATGCATGTTGAAGAATATTACCCCTGACTATGGAAACTCATAGTGCATGAATGATCACGTATTTCCTTTGTCCATTACTTCCTTTATTTCCCGCACCACTTCAGTTATTGTCTGCAATGTCTTGAAATTCTTGCACAGTAATCCTTCCATTCAGTGCTGGCAGATGCGCCCTCCCACTGTGGCCTGGATTGCAGCGTATACATGTATAAACTAAATCAAGTGACTCACCCCACAAATAAATATGAACAGAACCATTAGCAGCGCAAGTAAATCTCTCTCATAAGAGGCAATGAAAACCAAGAACTGGAACATATAAAGCAAGATTCCATACGTCATGCATCTATCTCATATCCTAAGCCAAGGATGTAATTATGCACAGCAAGGACACAATAAGGCCTCAATTCACTAAGCTTTATCAAACACTTTATCAAACATTTGATAATTTGGGTAAAATCTAATTTTAAATGCACTAAGATGTATTGAACGTTTTATTGATAAAACATTCGATAAATATATAACACTTTGGTGAATTCAAAATTTGATTTTACCCATGAGGTAAATTATCAAATGTTTGATAAAGTGTTTGATAAAGCTTAGTGAATTGAGGCCATTATGTGGCTAGTTAACAGTTAAACTGCAAGCAGCAACTGCTCATTTAACAGCTGACCTGCCTGGAATACTATACTAGCTGAAGCTTGCAAATATGTATGGAGCTGGAAGTACCTGTGGGCGGAGGCTTAGTGTGGGCATGCTAAGTGCGCAATTCATTTGACAATCTGGGATTTCCTGGTTTTATACAAAACAATAGCACTTTAATTCTGTGAACTACTACGCTATACAATAAGAACAAACAGGTAAAGCACATTTGCAACTTAGTAGCCCAAACCAATAAGTGATAGTTTGGGCTGTTTTTTTAAGTGAGTGCTAGTGTCCCCTGGCACCCTCCGACAGCTTCTTATTAGTTGGGCATGCTGGAAAACCATGGCCAATCATTATGCTTGTTTACTGCTGTAGGAGCAGGCAGCTCAATCCTGTTTGTCCTCCCCCCTCCTATCTCTGAACACAATAAGTGACCGACAAGTGCTGTTAAAACAGCGCAGGAGATATGGGAGCAGCCAGAGCCACCATAGGCCATAATAAGAATTATGGCTATTAGTGGTGCTCATCATGGCCTCGTGATCGCAAGGCCTTTTATCCGATTCCGATATTGTGATCGGAATCTCAGTGATCGACCGCAATCACGGATTCAGCCGGTATTAATCAGATTCTCACCATGATCACGGCCGTGATCATGACTCGAAATCCGAGGCGGGGGAAATGACGTCACTGGGCCAATCAGAGGCCCCCAGCAACCAATCGTAGGAGCGGAGGCGCGGCCCTCCCCTCCTGTATATAAAGCGGCGGCCATTGAAGGAGCTCCGTCCTTGCTAGACTCTGGTACTGAGAGCATCTCCAGGCCATATTGTTACACAGCAAGAGCGTTTTTAGTGTAAAACACAGCGTTTTCACTGATTTTATTGCTATATTAATGTATTTGATACTTGTATTTAGCTTTACCCCAGTTTAACTTACTTGAAGCTTCTTTCTATTCCCTATAATCGTCCTGGTCCCACGCTGTCTGTCCGCTCTTCTCCATTCAGCTGCTGTACTTGCCCAAAAGCTACAGGTTCTGCCCCGCACTTCACTCACACTCTGTGGCCACACATGCGCAGTAGCCTGCGATTAGTCGGACAGATTTCTGAGGGGTACAGCACTTGGGGATAGAAGTGCAGAAAGACAGCAAGAGACTAAGGCGACTACAGGGGGCTGGAAGAAACCCCAACTTTATTTTACTTTAGGTACCTTTTGAAAACAAAAAAGTTGTGGAAGAGGTGTGTACAGTCGTGCTCCGATATAAGAGCATAGGCACAAGATGGCCCATGCCTGCGCAGTAGCACGGAGCTATTTGTGAAAGGCTTTTTCCTCAATGCACAAATAAGTGCACCTGCCCAGTATGGATGCACTTGTTCATGGACTGTAGGGAGGCCACAAACTTTCAGAGAGTCCCGTGCAGCAGCGGTGGAGGATGTGGGAAACCTCTGGAGGATCTAGAAATTCTAGTAAATAGAAGAATAAGGGAAGATTTGAAAAGCAGACTCATAAATATGGAGTATGGCCTGGTGCACACCAAAAACTGCTAGCAGATCCGCAAAATGCTAGCAGATTTTGAAACGCTTTTTCTTCTTTTTCTGCAGCGTTTCAGCTAGCGTTTTGCGGTTTTGTGTAGCGGTTTTGGTGTAGTAGATTTCATGTATTGTTACAGTAAAGCTGTTACTGAACAGCTACTGTAACAAAAAAACGCCTGGCAAACCGCTCTGAAGTGCCGTTTTTCAGAGCGGTTTGCGGTTTTCCTATACTTAACATTGAGGCAGAAACGCATCCGCAATCCAAAATCTGCAGCAGCCCGGGAGTATGCGTTTCTGCAAAACGCCTTCCGCTCTGGTGTGCACCAGCCCATTGAAATACATTACCCTAGCGGATCCGCACACGCAAGCGGATCGCAAACCGCAGCAGAACCGCTCTGGTGTGCACTAGGCCTAGGAGACACAAAGAAGTTCAAGTGGATGCAGGATTATGCAAATTTTGTATGTAAATTTGTGCATCTTGAAAACTGACCAATGACTACCTCAAGCAGGATTTGATTGGTTCATGTTCAAGCTGCATACATTTGCATACAAAATTGCACAATGCTGCATCAAACTTGAAATTCTTTGCATCTCCTTGACCATCCCTAATCCTAACGAACACATATTCATCAAAGCAAACTTGAGATGATGTTACCCACAGCAAATGATGATTATCATCCTTTACACACGATACACGCTGTGATAATGCGGAGAACTGCTGCCTTACTAACTTTCTCATTCCTCATGGGCAACTCCCATCTCATCCAAATATTTACACTGCATCAGTTTCAGTTTTGCCAAGTACAGAAAAAAAAATATGCGCAGAATATTAATATGTATTTCAATCATATCTAAATTAAAAAAAGGATGGGAAATGACTGATTCTACAATGGAATTACCTGTAGTTAGTAAGGGCCAAGTAAGTCAGGCATGACCTTGCACACATAACCGGAAGATAGAAAGAGAGAAATAGTGTTTCTGTTCATCGCCAGGTAAAAGTGAAGGTTTCCCATTCCTTTTGGGAATGACAAAACTGAACAACGGCAATGTTTGAGAGAATATTTAGTGTGCAAAGCAGGGCCCAGGAATCTTATGTGAGGAGAAGCATCTCTTCTCTTCTTGTGAAAGACATTCTATTGCACACCTTGATTATCTGCTATGTGGCCAATTGATAGTGTAATAAGGGCTTAAACCCAGCCTTTTCTAAGCGCTACTGATTTTAAAAAGCTCTTGCTAATGCAATGCTATGGGAGATTTTTTTATAAGATCACATCGCTCTAGTGGGATCACACCCATAGCATTACATTATCAAGAGCTTTTCAAACCACAAAGCGCTCAGAAAAGCGCTTCTAGTGGGTTCCAGGCCTAAAGGGGCACTGTGCACTAACTCTATATAATTAGGTATGTGATAAGCAGGGTTGTGGAGTTGGTACAACAATCATCTGACTCCTCCAGTTATAAAACCACCGACTCCAGGTACCCCACATTTCTCCGACTCCTTAGTCGAATGCTTACCAGGGCTGTGGAGTTAGTGTAAAAATCATCCGACTCCTCAATTTATGAAACCTCCAACTCCAGGTACCCAAAATTGTTCTGACTCCTCAACTCTGTCTTCACAGCCCTGGTGATAAGGCACTCATAAAACAGTAGAGGAGAGCAAAGCAATAGGCGTTCATTTTTTTAATTGCATGGCAGTAATCATACTGGGTCGATGGTGAAAAATTTAAAAAGCCTTTTTAAAGTAGGATGTGAATGACAATTAATGGTTACAGGTCATGTACGAGTCCATAGAAACAAATCCACACGTCTCAAGCGTGCACACCAGGCATGAAACCGTGCAGGCGTACAATGGCAAACTGTCATCTCAGATGTCTGCCAAAGAAGTGTCAGAAAATGTTTCTGAGCAACTAAGCCACATTCTGCCTTTACCTTCAGAAAACACCAAAATACACAGCTTGTCACCAGCCACACACTATAGTATGGTGTCTGGCTGGTGTAAGACAATCTGTGAATTCATATAGTGAGTATACTGCTTTCGATCGGCACTGCAATCTACAATCACAATTCACATCATGATTGACATCACTTAAAACCGCCATTGCATTTCTCGTGATGTCAATCAAAATACCAATGCAGTGCCAATGGACAATAGAAATTTTACAATGAAATTTTTTAAATGTTTAAAAGGTAATAAATATGTCTGCCTCCAAAATACTCTCACCTCGGGTTCACTTTAAAGACTTCATAGGTCAGACAAGTCTTTTCTGTATTAGAAAGCGTCAATATGAGCGAACAACTTTTATGGACTTGTTCGGACGCAAATATTGGCTGGTTCTCTAAAGCTAGCTATGCACCATACAGTCTTGGTTGTACAATCTCAATGCCTCTGTGTCTAAGGTCTACTAGATTGAATATAATATTAACAGATTGTTTCGGTAAGCTTTTATACTGCATATACATGGTAAGATTGCTCAAAATGTAACAATTGTGCTTCTATGATGCTTTTCCAGCTTTGTAATATTTATTTTAATATAGCATGCAGACACTAGACTGTTACGTTGGCATTACCAATATGTGAAGTAGCAATACCAAACAAAAATAATTATACTGCTTTACTATATTACACCGTGCGTTAGAACAATGGCATGAATGGTCAGTTTGCTGAATATCTCTAATCTTGTTTTTTATTTTTCATATTAGCCCTCTACCCCTCAGGGCATATTATGAAGCTATTAATCCGCACGCGGTGCGCTGACTTTTTCCATTATTATTTGGGATTTGTAGAAAACACCCTAGCATCTAAATAAAACACCCCTCCATGCACAGTATACTTTGACATTTCGTTCTGTAACATTGTGATAATGTACTATAATATAATTCACAGATGCCATAAAAAGAAAAAAAAATGTACATTATGTTTGTTATTTTCCCAATCATTGGAATTGGCCTGGCAGAGATAAGGGGATTTTTTTAAACGGTGGTGGAGAAAATCAACAGAGGAAATCAGTGTGACAGAACAGCTTTTCAGAAGAGGCAATCAGCTGAATGAGTCACAGAGGGGCTGCTGGGAGGAAACAACACAGAACAGGGATGGCAGGGATGGCCAGCCACAGAACATTTTATTAGGCATGCATTCCAGGCACGGGAAACTAACCAACAAGAGGAACTGGCCAACAGGGCACAGTGCCGGGGAGCACACAGGCTGCTGTTATTTTCTGCACGCTGTAGTGAAAGTGCACAAGAACTGACTGAGGAAAAGTAAAGCACGATGATCTCAAGTCTCTTGCAGACTTTATTGAGTCTCTTACCTGATGGGTAGCCGCAGCCAGAGGAAGCCTGCTCCACAGCTCCGCCAGCACTGACATCTTCACTGCTTCTCCCGAGCTCCCTGCGCTCCCCTACTGCTCATAGCACGAGTCCTGGCTGGGCAGCTTTTCCTCCGCTGTGTGTGTGTGTATAGGAAGCGCTGCACTTCCTCCCCTCTCTCTCTACCACTACCTCCTCCCATCAGCTGCACGAGGCGGCCGCCAGGGGGAGCACAAGTATATGGACGGTACATGCTTATGTTACTGACTTATCCATGACCTTATCACTGGCATTTTTGTCTGTTGCTACTAGGAAGTGTTTATGTTCACAAATATATAAATGTGCTCACTAATGATACAATACTGATATAGTACAATCGTACCAGATTTATGTACTGTAGTAGAAGGGTAAACAGAGTGACTACACTTTGTATGGATACTTTGGGTAGTAAAGTTACAAACAACTGGTTAGATTGTACAATAAAGATTGTATCATTTGTGCGCACCTTAACCACTTAACGTGGTCCAGCAACAAGATCAGAGCCCACCAACAGAAAGCTCTGTTGGTGGGCAGAAAAGGGGGGAGGGGATTCACTTGTGTGCTCAGTGTTATGGCTCTTAGAGCTGCAGGGCACTGAATTGTAAAAAAACGCCTGGTTACTAGGGGGGGGGGGGGGGGGGGGTGTAAGCCTGTGGTCCTTAAAGGGACTCAGAGCTGACAAAAGTAAAAGGATTTATACATACCGGGGGCTTCCTCCAGCCCCATCCGCTCCGATCGCTCCCACGCTGCCGTCCTCCGCTGCCCGCAGCTTTGGTACTGGGTCCCTCCACTTCCGTCAGTCGGAGCCAGTCTACGCAGAAGTGGGCCCTCTAGGTATCTCTCTAGCGGCTGCTGGAGAGATACGCAAAGAGCGCACTTCTCTTATTTCAGACCGGCTCCGACTGACGGAAGTGCAGGGACACAGTTCCCGAGTCTGCGGGCAGCGGAGGACGGCGGCGTGGGAGCATTCTGAGCGTATGGGGCTGGAGGAAGCCCCCGGTATGTATAAATCTTTTTACTTTTGTTAGCTCTGAGTCCCTTTAAGGACCACAGGCTTACACCCCCTTAGTAACCAGGCGGTTTTTTTACAATTCAGTGCCCTGCAGCTTTAAAAGCTCGCTACAGAGCCATAACACTGAGCACACAAGTGAATCCCCCCCCCCTTTTCTGCCCACCAACAGAACTTGTCCGTTGGTGGGCTCTGTCGTTGTTGCAATCATTAGGTTTTTTTTATTTAAAAAAGGGCCTTAAAAAAAATACTAGTTAACCCCCCTCCTTCCCCCCCCCCCCCCCCCCTAATTGTCCTTAGGCGGCGATCGGATGACTTCCCCACCTGTCATAGGTATCAGCCTATGAGAGCGGTTTCAAATAAAGCTGCTCAGAGAGACAGCTAATTGTCCCCTGTACAGCGCTGCGCTAGATCGCAGCACTGTACTAATGTAAACAAACCAATTTTTTTTTCACAGTTAACAGCCTGCAAGCCGCGATCGCGACTTGGCAGGCTGATCACGGGGCTCTGCTCCGTCACTCAGCGGGGATGCACACGCATCAGCGCGCACGATCCCTTGTAAAACTACGCTCCAGGACTTGACTCCTTTCGGCGTTAGGCGGTCCTGGGGCTGCCACCTTCCCGACGCCGATCGGCGTTAGGCGATCGGGAAGGAGTTAAAGTGGACTTGAACTCAGAACTTCCTCTCTGCTCTTAAAGATACGCAACAGCATAGTAACATTTAAAGGATACCTTAGTGCAAAAACAATTTAAAAATGGGGAAGCAGGCATGTGTAGTAGGCTCTCCTCATGTCCACCGCTCCCCCTATTCTCTTCCGTCCCCTTCCGTTACGGTGTACCAATCCCCCAAACTTACTTCCTGGTTGGGGTGGCTGCGGCTGACTGCGCAGTATGCCTAGCAACATGCAACCTAGATTGTGTGCTAGCGTCAGGAGCGATCTGTGCAGGCGCAAGTACAAGTAGTAGTTTTGATGTAGTGCACCTGCACAGAGTGCTCCCAGCCGCGGGCGTGCGTCGCCAGGCAGCACCTGCGCAGTCTACGACCAGCCACCCATGCCCTGCAATAACCCCACATTTCATGTGTAACCCGATGTCCTTACTGAACTTATTCAGTTCTCTGCTGTCATCCATCCATCTGCACTGTGTTTGGAAATGTGTGGTTTCACGCCACCCAGTTTTTCCAATCGTGTTTGCTGCATGCAATTTTGTACAAATGTTTGTAATTTTTGGGGGAGTGAGACACAATGTATATAATTAGGAAATGCACAAACATAAACAACATGCTGTGTGATTTAAAAAAAAAACAAAAAGCGTCAATGGATGCAAACGACGTGCAAATACCCAGCGGGCCAATGACTTCAATGGGCAGTGCAGCATGCGTGTTTTGCTGTGTGCGGCAAAACGCACACTATTGAAACAAGTGCGCTTACAGCCTGACAGTTATTGTGTGTCTTTGCATATTTAGTTCTAATTGGTCTTTTGTTAACGTACAGCGTTTATTTGTTATCAAATGGGCACTCTTTTGAGCAAAACCAACTCAAATAATGTAAAATAAAGACAATGCAGCAGGGCGCACACTTGTCCCTGCGATATCCCGGGTGGTTTTTGTTTTAGGAAGGGGTCACACTTGTCGGCACGTTTTCTGCACAGAAAAACTGATTTCAACTGAGAACTCATGTCAATCCATGGGCTAGGTCACACTTGAATGCAGATTTCATGCGCAGAAAAACAAAAACTGACATTTTGCACAATTTGTCAGTTTTCTCTATAAATTACATTAGCTGCTGTAAGGCAGGGGTCACGCTTGTCTTCCAAGTGTCTTAAAAGTGTAAAAAACTAAAAGACAGGTGTGACCCGTGCCTATTGTATTTCTGTTTGCACTGTCCACATGCGATTTTTCACTTTCCCAACAATAACCAGGATAAGAAATGCTCACGATATGGCTGATTTTTTTTTTTTACCTAATGGGGCTTAAGGGAAGCTCCGGTAAGTATGGTACCTGATACGATTCTTGTCTCAGGTACACTTTAAGTCAGTCAGTTAGATTGTGGTGATAGTAGCGATTTCCCAAGTACTATGAATGTGCATTTCAGCACTGATAAGTACAATTCCATTGTTTGAAGGGATACTTAAGTGCTATAAAAAAAAAGAAGCAGTTTTACTTTCCTGAGGCTTCTAATAGTCCCCTGCAGTCGCCTTGTGCCAGCGCCGGTACTCAACGATCCTCCGATTCCCCGCCGCAGCTCAGCTTTGCTTTCGGCAACCGAGCCTGTCGCCGAGCACTGCGTCTGCAAGGCCCTGGCTGGACGCATTCTCGTTTGTGCTCCCGTTGCTAGGAGTGTCCAGTGCACTACGAGAAAATCTCTACTGCGCCTGCAGCGTGAACGAGGATGTGCACGGCCAACGACAGTCACCAAAAACAAAACTGAGCCACCATGGCGGAACCAGAGGATCATTGCGTACTGGCTCAAGGATAGGGCGACTGTAGGGGGCTGGTAGAAACCCCAGGTAAGTAATACTGTCTTTTTTATAGCACTTAAGTATCCCTTTAAAAATATCAGACACATTGTTTTATAAATACTAGGTGATAAAGCTGCAGAAGAGTTTTCCCTCAGGTGTCATGCACACCATTTTATTATTATTCAGTATTTATATAGCGCCGATATCTTCCGTAGCACTTGCAGAGTATATAGTCTGGTCACTAAAGGCTCATCTACACATTCCAACAATCTACCCAACTATCTTCTAAACTTGGTCTGATGGAAGATAGTTGGGCGTGTGGCTGGCAAACAACCAGACCACCAACTGATAACAGGCTGTTTTCCAGATCCAACTGGAGGATCTACCTGCCCAACGATTATGCAGGTTGGAACGTGTTAACAAGTCTTTTGAACAACTTTGTTGTTTTTGATTGCAGACATGTTGTGCAGTTTGTCGTTTAGTTAGTGCGCATAGTATTTAAAGGGCAACTGAAGTGAGAGGGCTATGGAGGCTGCCATATTTATTTCCTTTTAAGTAATACCAGCTGACTAGCTATCCTGCTTATCCTCTGCCTTAGACCGTGAACAAGAATATGCAGATCAGGGGTTTCTGACATTATTGTCAGATCTGCAAAGATTAGCTGCATGCTTGTTTCTGGTGTGATTCAGACACTACTGCAGCAGGATAGATCAGCAGGGCTGCCAGGCAAATGGTATTGTTTAACAGGAAGTAAATATGGCAGCCTCCATATTTATCTCAGTTCGGTAGTAATTTAAGTGAGTTGGTTGTTTATTTGGTTGGCATGCTTGCATGTACTTGTCGTGTAAAAAACTTGAGCGGTTGGTTGTGCATTATGTTGGATGTGTGGGCAGCATGGTGGCGTAGTGGCTAGCGTTCTTGCCTTGCAGCACTGGGTCCCGTGTACAAAGGAAATCGCCTCCGGGAGACTTGGGCACAGGATACAACCGATATATAGCTTATCCTGCTGCTGCACAAGTCCCGGCAGTGTAATTACTATCCCCCCTCCAGGTCCATGTGGATGGTGGGGAATGATGTAATTAGGCGGCCGGATTACAGTGTTTTAAAAGTAACTTCAGCTCCGTCTGCCGACGGCACTCACTGTGCGCTGCTATAGTCATAATTCCTATTACGGTCTATGGTGGCGCCAGCTGCACCCAAATCTCCTGCGCTGGATTCCTTGTGTTCATGGGTCCCCAGTTTGAATCCCATCCATGTCAACATCTGCAAGGAGTTTGTATGTTCTCAAAGTGTCTGTGTGAGTTTCCTCTGGGCATTCCAGTTTCCTCTCACATCCCAAAAACATACAGATAAGTTAATTAACTTCCCCTGAAAATTGGCCCGAGACTATGATACATACACTACATGATACATACATAGACATATGACTATGGTAGGCAGGGGAGGACTGGCCAGGGGGGAAGGGGGGCAATTTCCCCCCAGGCTGACTCTCATTTAATGATTTAGGGCTGGTACAGTGCCTGGTACATGTTTTTGTATAAGGCAATGTGAACCACTGGGCTGGCCGAGGGAAATCAATGCCTAATTACGGAGTAATTAGAGGGAGGTCAAGTTGGTAAATATAAACAGCATGATGCAGAGCAGAGGCATGCCTGCAGGTCCATGGAAAAATATCTGTCTGATTTTGGGTGGAAATTGGTTGAAAGTATCGATCTGAGATGCAGGGAAATCTCGGGCTGATGTGGTCGATCCAGTGCGATAATCACGAACAATGAATGCGACGGAACTCGAAATGTTTTATGTGCACCCCCCCCCCCCCCCCCCCCATTGCCAGTGCATTATACTGTACCTGTCACGCTGTCCCTCATGTGTCCTTACTGAATTTCCCATGTGACTTTTGCCGTATAGCACATGGGGCACGTGTGTGTTGTAATTTAGGCCCGGGCTGCCGTGAAAATGGGCCTCTAGTTTGTGTTTTCCCTCCAGGCCAAAAGGTCCCAGTCCTCCCCTGATGGTAGGGATTAGATTGTGAGCCCCTCTGAGGGACAGTTAAGTGACAATATACTCTGTAAAGCGCTGCGTAAGATGTCGCAGCTATATTAATACTAAATAATAATGTGTGTATGAACCTTAACTGTCCATCAGAGGAGCTCACAATCTAATCTGTGCCATAGTCATCTGTGTATTGTAGTCCAGGGCCAATTTAGGGGAAGCCAATTAACTTCTGTGTAATCTGTGTTTTTGGGATATGGGTTGAGGCTTGGGGAGAACATACAAACTCTATCCACTACAACACCATGCTGCCCATGCATGCCAAGGTAGCAGTAATTGCCTTTTTTCCTTCAGGCAAAGTCAGGCCTAGAGATTGGGGTCACTTATCATTTTAGCCATTCTGATCTTAACCACCCTGGCGTTCTGATTAAATCGCCAGGGTGGCTGCGGGAGGGTTTTTTTTAAATAAAAAAAAAACTATTTCATGCAGCCAACTGAAAGTTGGCTGCATGAAAGCCCACTAGAGGGCGCTCCGGAGGCGATCTTCCGATCGCCTCCGGCGCCCAGAATAAACAAGGAAGGCCGCAATGAGCGGCCTTCCTTGTTTGGCTTATATCGTCGCCATAGCGACGAGCGGAGTGACGTCATCGACGTCAGCCGACGTCCTGACGTCAGCCGCCTCCGATCCAGCCCTTAGCGCTGGCCGGAACTTTTTGTTCCGGCTACGCTGGGCTCAGGCGGCTAGGGGGGCCCTCTTTCGCCGCTGCTCGCGGCGAATCGCCGCAGAGCGGCGGCGATCAGGCAGCACACGCGGCTGGCAAAGTGCCGGCTGCGTGTGCTGCTTTTTATTTCGTTAAAATCGGCCCAGCAGGGCCTGAGCGGCAGCCGCTGGCGGTGTTGGACGAGCTGAGCTCGTCCAGACCGCTCAGCTGGTTAAATAGGCTGACTTCTGGTTATCGATACAATTTTTAGTGAATGATCGTATTTTCAATCAGATTATTCAGATCAGTGGTGTAGCTACCATAAGGGTGCAAGTGCTCACAACACCAGGTGTAGCCATGGCTAGGGGTGCCACTGTGATGCTCAGCCACTGTGTTCTTCCACCTGGGACCTTTCTCCTTAGTTTGGGCAACATTCGGGAAAATAGCAGCAAGCAGTGCTGGGGACTGTACTACTTCCTGCACTAGATGTAGGATCCCTCCCCCTTCCTGTCCCATGGGGGATGTGTCTCCTTGCTCTCTACACACAGCCTGCAGTTAGTGAATGTGCAGAGCAGCAGGGTGAGTAGAGAGAATGATTGCTGAGCTGCAGCTGGGCCATTAGCAGAGTGAGGAGGCGCAACTTCTGTAGTGAGCACAGAAGCAAGTTCCAGGCAATAAAGATTTACTTGATTACAATAATACAATACAATACAATAACATTTGTAAAGCGCTTTTCTCCCATAGGACTCAAAGCGCATAGATGTGTCTCAGATTAATACAGGGTTTCAGGCTGGGTTGTGTTACAGAGGAGATAGTCAGATGTTCATGAATGCCAGACTGAAGAGGTAGGTTTTCAGTTTAGACTTAAATGTTTCCAGGGATGGGGCTGTCCTGATTGGGTGTGGCAGGGAGTTCCAAAGTGTAGGGGCAGCATGACAAAAGGCTCTGTCTCCAAAGGTTTTGAGGTGGGCTCTGGGGGTGACCAAGGTGTTCTGTCCTTTTGATCTAAGATTGTGGGGGGGGGGGGGGGGGGGGGTGTGATGTAGTTGCAACAAGTCCTTCAGGTATCCAGGGCCCAGATTGTGCAAGGATTTGAATGTCAGTAAGCCAATCTTAAACAGAATTCTCCATTTTATCGGTAGCCAGTGGAGTGAGCTCAGGGTTGGTGTTATGTGGCAATGGCGGGGTTGGCTCGTTAACAGCCTTGCGGCGGCATTCTGTGCTAATTGCAGGCGGCGTAAGTCTTTCTTATGCAGGCCTGTGTAGAGGACGTTGCAGTAGTCTAACCTTGATGTGACTACAGGTAATCATTTTTTTCCCAGCTCCCCCTCCCACCCTGTTGTCTTCCCCATGACCCTTTCCTGTTTTCAGATTTTAGTGCCTTCTTTTAACAGCACTGGTGATGTCTGAAATCTTTGTGAGAGGTCTTCCTGCCATTTCTCCTCTCCCACCAGGCCCTCTGCCTTGTGCCTCTACTTCTTTATCTCCCCCCCCCCCCTCCTCCTATGCATCCCCCTCTTTGATATGTCCCCCCTTTTCTGACTGTCCTCAGCAGAGCTCACAATCTTATCCTACCATAGTCAAATGTCCTACCGTGTTATTATTGTGTATTTATATAGCACTGACATCTTCTGCAGCACTGGATAGAGTACAGAGTTCCATAACCGTTATCTCCATCCACAGCCAGATGACTCCTTTTCCCCCAAAACCCTCACAATTTGCAGCGACACGCTTGGTGCACCATAATAATCAGCACTGGCTGTCAAAATCCCTAGGTAGACCACTGATTCATATCCTATTGTATGAAAACAAAAGAAGCTGATGGGCCCGGTCACATTATCAATCTTTTTTTTGTTTGTTTTTTTACAATCATAACTGGTTTAGATATCATCGCAAAATTGATTTTTTTTATTGTATTGTGGAACAATAAATGTCAATCTTTTCTGTTGAATGATCTTATTGATAATAAGGTTGTTTGCTAAAAATTGCAACGTTTATGGGCACCTTAAAGCACACCTGAACTGAGAGGGATATGTAGGCTGACATTTATTTCCTTTTAAACATTGCAAATTTCCTCGATATCCTGATGATCCTCTGCTGCTAATAACTATAAACCCTGACCAAGCAAGCCGATCAGGTGTTTCTGACTGGAATTTGACTGGCTTAGCCACAATCTTGTTTCAGGGGAGTGATCCACATACTTCTGCAGCCAAAGGGATCAGTGGGATGCCAGCCAACTGGAATTGTTTAATCGGAAATAAATATGGTAGCCTCCATATCCTTCTCAGTTAAGGGATACCTAATGTTTATAACTAGCTTGGCTACATACACACTACGCACTTAGACTGTTGCCCAAGACAATTGTGTGCCTTTTTTTTAGACAACCATTTAGGAGGAATTGCTGTACAGACACATTTCTGTTTTGTAGAGTGGATAAGGGGGAAGCAATGCCTTGCGGCAAGGACTAAAATTGAAAATCAATGATAAAATTATTTGGGCTTGCATGCAATTTGATTTGTTAGTCCTGTACACTCTTACTATCATTGTAACATTATTGTTAAAGGGAACCTGAAGCGAGTAAAATTATTTAAAATAAACACACACATAGAGGAGGCAGTGGTGGACTCGCCTCCTCCAAGCAGAACACACAACTGTGGATTTTCAATCAAAACAATTTTATAGGATACTCCAAATAAAGTGCATCGCGTTTCGCGGGATACAAACCTGCTTCATCAGGCAATAACAGATAGGAGTAAACAGCATCTGCCAGTATCATCAACACTGAGCGCTCAGTGTTGATGATAGGCAGATGCTGTTTACTCCTATCCGTTATTGCCTGATGAAGCGGGTTTGTATCCCGCGAAACGCATTGCACTTTATTTGGGGTATCCAATAAAATGGTTTTGACTGAAAATCCACAGTCGTATGTTCTGCTTGGAGGAGGTGAGTCCACCACTGCCTCCTCTATTACCAAGATTGGTTTTTAAGTTCTTTTAGTGTTTTTTTATCCTGTTGGCGCCTCTGTTATCCTATTATCTACATCAAGTCCACCTTTGGTGGAGGGTTGTACCCTTCCTTCTTCTACTACAGAGAGCGACTTTTTAATCCTGAGTGGGGTCAGGACAATCTCCCCACCTGCTTTGACAGTGGTTGCCTACCTGGTAACCCTGGTTTGTGAGTATTAAATTAATATTATTACTCTTCCAATTATACATTACCAGTACATACTACACTATATTGGGCTCTTGGTGTCTCTCTTTTTCGCATATATCAGCAGCTGTCAGTTACAACTGAGTGTGCAAGGTAATGTCCTAGCTTCCCTATGGCTCAAGTGGATGATGTTACAGTTTAACAGTGTGCTGAGCATGGAGCTGTTATGGGGTAATAGCCATTTTTAAAATGGAGAATGGAGAATTCCATTGATCACAGTGGACAAATGGGACGCAGGAGAGGAGAAAGAGATTGAGGAGTAGACTGCACAGTAGGCAAGTATGACCCGTGTATGGTTATTTTGACTTTTTATTTTCAGTTCAGGTTTTCTTTAACCACTTGCCGACCGCCTACTTCATATTGGCGGCGGCAAAGTGGCAGCCCCAGGACCACGTAACGCAGATTGGCGTCAGGTCCTGGGGCACTCTCTGGCCGGGGATCGCGCGCTGGTATGCGCGCGCATCCACCGGCAATAGGCTCCGCCCACCCGCGACGTCAACCCGCCGGCCAATCGGAAGCGCCGGCGGGTTGTTAACCCCGCGATCGCCGCTACAAAGTGTATAATACACTTTGTAATGTATACAAAGTGTATTATACAGGCTGCCTCCTGCCCTGGTGGTCCCAGTGTCCGAGGGACCACCAGGGCAGGCTGCAGCCACCCTAGTCTGCACCCAAACACACTGATCTGCCCCCCCCTGCCCCCTGATCGCCCACAGTACCCCTCAGACCCCCCCTGCCCACCCCCCAGACCACCATTTGCACACAATCACCCCCCTAATCACCAATCAATCACTCCCTGTCACTATCTGTCAACGCTATTTTTTTTTTTAGTCCCTAAACTGCCCCCTGCTCCCTCCTGATCACCCCCCCACCCCTCAGATTCTCCCCAGACCCCCCCAGACCCTCCCCCCCCTGTGTACTGTATGCATCTATCCCCCCTGATCAACTGTCAATCACCTGTCAATCACCCGTCAATCACCCCCTGTCACTGCCACCCATCAATCAGCCCCTAACCTGCCCCTTGCGGGCAATCTGATCACCCACCCACACCAATAGATCGCCCGCAGATCCGACATCAGATCACCTCCCAAATCCATCGTTTACATCTATTCTCTCCTCTAAACACCCACTAATTACCCATCAATCACCCATCAATCACCCCCTATCACCACCTGTCACTGTTACCCATCAGATTAGACCCTTGCGGGCACCCAATCGCCCGCCCACACACTCAGATTGCCCTCAACCCCCCCCCTTATCGATTCGCCAGTGCATTATTTACATCCGTTCTTCCCTGTAATAACCCACTGATCACCTGTCAATCACCCCCTGTCACTGCCACCCATCAATCACCCCCTGTCACTGCCACCCATCAATCAGCCCCTAACCTGCCCCTTGCGGGCAATCTGATCACCCACCCACACCAATAGATCGCCCGCAGATCCGACATCAGATCACCTCCCAAATCCATCGTTTACATCTATTCTCTCCTCTAAACACCCACTAATTACCCATCAATCACCCCCTATCACCACCTGTCACTGTTACCCATCAGATTAGACCCTTGCGGGCACCCAATCGCCCGCCCACACGCTCAGATTGCCCTCAAACCCCCCCTTATCGATTCGCCAGTGCATTATTTACATCCGTTCTTCCCTGTAATAACCCACTGATCACCTGTCAATCACCCCCTGTCACTGCCACTCATCAATCACCCCCTGTCACTGCCACCCATCAATCAGCCCCTAACCTGCCCCTTGCGGGCAATCTGATCACCCACCCACACCAATAGATCGCCCGCAGATCCGACATCAGATCACCTCCCAAGCTCAGTGTTTACATCGATTCTCTCCTCTAAACACCCACTAATTACCCATCAATCACCCCCTATCACCACCTGTCACTGTTACCCATCAGATTAGACCCTAATCTGCCCCTTGCGGGCACCCAATCACCCGCCCACACGCTCAGATTGCCCTCAGACCCCCCCCCTTATCAATTCGCCAGTGCAATATTTACATCTGTTATTCCCTGTAATAACCCACTGATCACCTGTCAATCACCCATCAATCACCCCCTGTCACTGCCACCCATCAATCACCCCCTGTCACTGCCACCCATCAATCAGCCCCTAACCTGCCCCTTGCGGGCAATCTGATCACCCACCCACACCAATAGATCGCCCGCAGATCCGACATCAGATCACCTCCCAAGTGCAGTGTTTACATCTCTTCTCTCCTCTAAACACCCACTAATTACCCATCAATCACCCCCTATCACCACCTGTCACTGTTACCCATCAGATTAGACCCTAATCTGCCCCTTGCGGGCACCCAATCACCCGCCCACACCTCAGAACGCCCTCAGACCCCAGCCCTGATCACCTTGCTAGTGCATTGCTTGCATCTATTTCCCCCCTCTAATCACACCTTGAGACACCCATAAATCACCTCCTGTCACCCCCTAGCACACCTACCCATCAGATCAGGCCCTAATTTGCCCCGTGTGGGCTCCTGATCACTCGGCCAAACCCTCAGATCCCCCTCAGACCCCCTTCCGATCACCTCCCCAGTGCATTGATTGCATCTATTTTCCCCTCTAACCGCCCCCTGAGACACCCATCAATCACCTCCTGTCACCCCCCTAGCACTCCTATCCATCAGATCAGGCCCAATACATCCTGTCATCTAAAAGGCCACCCTGCTTATGACCGGTTCCACAAAATTTGCCCTCTCATAGACCACCTGTCATCAAAATTTGCAGATGCTTATACCCCTGAACAGTCATTTTGAGAAATTTGGTTTCCAGACTACTCACAGTTTTGGGCCCGTAAAATGCCAGGGCAGTATAGGAACCCCACAAGTGACCCTATTTTAGAAAGAAGACACCCCAAGGTATTCTGTTAGGTGTATGATGAGTTCATAGAAGATTTTATTTTTTGTCAAAAGTTAGCGGAAATTGGATTTTTATTGTTTTTTTCACAAAGTGTCATTTTTCACTAACTTGTGACAAAAAATAAAATCTTCTATGAACTCACCATACCCCTAACGGAATACCTTGGGGTGTCGTCTTTCTAAAATGGGGTCACTTGTGGGGTTCCTATACTGCCCTGGCATTTTAGGAGCCCTAAACCGTGGGGAGTAGTCTAGAAAACAAATGCCTCAAAATGACCTGTGAATAGGACGTTGGGCCCCTTAGCGCACCTAGGCTGCAAAAAAGTGTCACACATGTAGTATCGCCATACTCAGGAGAAGTAGTATAATGTGTTTTGTGGTGTATTTTTACACATACCCATGCTGGGTGGGAGAAATCTCTCTGTAAATGGACAATTGTGTGTAAAAAAAATCAAAAATGTGTCATTTACAGAGATATTTCTCCCACCCAGCATGGTTATATGTAAAAATACACCACAAAACACATTATACTACTTCTTCTGAGTACGGCGATACCACATGTGTGACACTTTTTTGCAGCCTAACTGTGCTAAGGGGCCCAAAGTCCAATGAGTACCTTTAGGATTTCACAGGTCATTTTGAGACATTTGGGTTCAAGACGACTACTCACGGTTTAGGGCCCCTAAAATGCCAGGGCAGTATTGGAACCCCACAAATGACCCCATTCTAGAAAGAAGACACCCCAAGGTATTCCGTTAGGAGTATGGTGAGTTCATAGAAGATTTTATTTTTTGTCACAAGTTAGCGGAAATTGATATGTATTGGGTTTTTTTTCACAAAGTGTCATTTTCCGCTAACTTGTGACAAAAAAAAAATCTTCTATGAACTCACCATACCCCTAACGGAATACCTTGGGGTGTCTTCATTCTAAAATGGGGTCACTTGTGGGGTTCCTATACTGCCCTGGCATTTTAGGGGCCCTAAACCGTGAGTAGTAGTCTAGAATCCAAATGCCTCAAAATGACCTGTGAATAGGACGTTAGGCCCCTTAGCGCACCTAGGTTGCAAAAAAGTGTCACACATGTGGTATCGCCGTACTCAGAAGAAGTAGTATAATGTGTTTTGAGGTGTATTTTTATACATACCCATGCTGGGTGGGAGAAATCTCTCTGTAAATGGACAATTGTGTGTAAAAAAAAATCAAATAATTGTCATTTACAGAGATATTTCTCCCACCTAGCATCTGTATGTGTAAAAATACACCCCAAAACACATTATACTACTTCTCCTGAGTACGGCGGTACCACATGTGTGGCACTTTCTTGCACCCTAAGTGCGCTAAGGGGCCCAAAGTCCAATGAGTACCTTTAGGATTTCACAGGTCATTTTGCGACATTTGGTTTCAAGACTACTCCTCACGGTTTAGGGCCCCTAAAATGCCAGGGCAGTATAGGAACCCCACAAATGACCCCATTTTAGAAAGAAGACACCCCAAGGTATTCCGTTAGGAGTATGGTGAGTTCATAGAAGATTTTATTTTTGTCACAAGTTAGCAGAAAATGACACTTTGTGAAAAAAAACAATTAAAATCAATTTCCGCTTGTGACAAAAAAAAAAAATCTTCTATGAACTCACCATCCTCCTAATGGAATACCTTGGGGTGTCTTCTTTCTAAAATGGGGTAATTTGTGGGATTCCTATACTGTCCTGGCATTTTAGGGGCCCTAAACCGTGAGGAGCAGTCTTGAAACGAAATTTCTCAAAATGACCTGTGAAATCCTAAAGGTACTCATTGGACTTTGGGCCCCTTAGCGCAGTTAGGGTGCAAAAAAGTGCCACACATGTGGTATCGCCGTACTCAGGAGAAGTAGTATAATGTGTTTTGGGGTGTATTTTTCCACATACCCATGCTGAGTGGGAGAAATATCTCTATAAATTGACAATTGTGTGTTAAAAAAAGAAAACAATTGTCATTTACGGAGATATTTCTCCCACCCAGCATGGGTATGTGTAAAAATACACCCCAAAACACATTATACTACTTCTCCTGAGTACGGCAATACCACATGTGTGGCACTTTTTTGAAGCCTAACTGCGCTAAGGGGCCCAAAGTCCAATGAGCATCTTTAGGCTTTACAGGGGTGCTTACAATTAGGCACCCCCCAAAATGCCAGGACAGTGAACACACCCCACAAATGACCCCATTTTGGAAAGTAGACACTTCAAGGTATTCAGAGAGGAGCATAGTGAGTCCGTGGCAGATTTCATTTTTTTTTGTCGCAAGTTAGAAGAAATGGAAACTTTTTTTTTTTTTTTTTGTTACAAAGTGTCATTTTCCGCTAACTTGTGACAAAAAATAAAATCTTCTATGAACTCACCATGCCTCTCACTGAATACTTTGGGATGTCTTCTTTCCAAAATGGGGTCATTTGGGGGGGATTTGTACTATCCTGGAATTTTAGCCCCTCATGAAACCTGACAGGTGCGCAGAAAAGTCAGAGATGCTTGAAAATGGGAAAATTCACTTTTGGCACCATAGTTTGTAAACGCTATAACTTTTACCCAATCCAATAAATATACACTGAATGGGTTTTTTTTTATCAAAGACATGTAGCAGAATAACTTTCGCGCTCAAATGTATAGGAAATTTTACTTTATTTGAAAAATGTCAGCACAGAAAGTTAAAAAAGTCATTTTTTTGACAAAATTCATGTCTTTTTTGATGAATATAATAAAAACTAAAACTTGCAGCAGCAATCAAATAGCACCGAAAGAAAGCTGTATTAGTGACAAGAAAAGGAGGTAGAATTCATTTAGGTGGTAGGTTGTATGACTGAGCAATAAACCGTGAAAGCTGCAGTGGTCCGAATGGAAAAAAAGGCTCTGGTCCGGGGTTTTATGACTGCAGTCCTTAAGTGGTTAAAGGGTAAATAGCTGGAAGGGATTATGCTTATAGTAGTTAGTTGCCTAGCGGAGGAAGGGGGTTATAGCTGGCTTTCAGCAAAGGAATGTTAACTGTTTTCTAACAGGAGCTTGCATTTCTGATGTCAACCTGTTTCTACTGTGCTACTGGGTGGTAGGGTTGCAGCGGTATACCGTGGTAATCATACTATGCTTCTGACTCCAGGAGCATGGTATGATTACCATGCACAATGATACCACGGTATACCGCTACAATCCTACTGAGTGGAAGAGAACAGTGTGTGGTGGCAAAACTCCACCTATATCCACTCATTTTTTGATCCATCTCCATCCCTGGGAATAGGGTGGGATGAACCAAAATGAATAGAGCAAGGTGAGGATGGGTGGTGATCACACCTCTAGGGCAGGGTTTAACATGAGAAATAGCAGGTTTACGGTCACAGGCTCTCCAGTCTATTAACATTTTGTAATTATGATTAGTAGTCATTTTGAGTAGCAAAACAATCATCAGGACTGAATAGGTTTTCTTTATAAGCTACCGCCTCAGAGGTTTTATGTATTAGAAATGCAGCAATGTGAACTGGGATTCTGGATCCTACTAATCAGAACCACAGCAAGAGAAACATGGACCCTGCCACCTTAATTTTCATTTTGTACAAATGCCACTTGCTTAGCTTATTAGTGATCATTTAGTTCCAGCTCTTTTTGAATTACACACAGATTAAATGGCCAACGCTTAAAGGGAACTTAAAGAGAACCTGAACTGAAAAGAAAAAGTCAAAATAAACATACACTGGTCATACTTAACTCCCATGTAGTCTGCTCATCAATCTATTTCTCCTCTCCTGTGTCCCATTTGTCTACGGTGATCGATGGAATTTTCTGTCCTCCATTTTGAAAATGGCCATTACCCCATAACAGCTTCCTGGTCAGCATACTGTTAAACTGTTATTGCCCATTTGAGCCATAGAGTAACATGGACATTACTTTGCACACTCAGTTGTAACTGACAGCTGCTGATGTATAACTGACAGCAACTGGTATATTTCAGTTCTGACAAAATATTGTCAGAACTGGAAGGGATCACTGTAAGAAGAAAATGGTGAGCTTCTGAGAGGAACCGATGGCAAGGTAAGTATGTAATATTCATTTGCAGCTACATTATGTGTTTATTTTAAATAATTTTACTCAGTTCAGGTTCCCTTTAAAGAGTGATATTGAGGATTCCTTTTAATCAATACCAGTTGCCTGGCAGTCCTGCTGATATCTTTGTCTGCAGTAGTGGCTGAATCACACACCTGAAAAAAGCATGCAGCTATTCCAATCTGACTTCAGTCAGAGCACCTGATCTGCATGCTTGTTGAGGGGCTGTGGCTAAAACTATTAGAGACACAGGATCAGCAGGGGAGTCAGGCAACTGGTATTAAAGAGGAAAAATCCATATCCTTCTCAGTTTAGGTTCCCTTTAATTTTCCAAACCCTCTCTGGATGGAACAAGCAAATACTCTGCAGATTCAGACCATCCAATCTCAATCTGAGTACAGAACTTAAACTGAAGGAATTAGATGCCAAGGATCAGCATGACAGCCAGGCAAGTAGACCTACCATATTCTACTTATGGCGTGTTTTCCTTTAAAGTAGTCCTTACCAGAGAGGGATATGGAAATTGACACATTCCCTTTTTAAATAATGCAAAATGCCTGACTGTCCTACTGATCCTCTGCCTCTAATTAACCACAGAACCTGAACAAGCACACAGCAGATCAGGTGATCTGACTGAAGTCTGACTGGATTAGCCACATGGCTTGTTTCAGGTGTGTGATTCAGATACTACTGCAGCCAAAGATATCTGCAGGACCATCAGGCAACTGGAATTGTTTAAAATATCCCCCTCAGTTTGGGTGTACTTGAAGTTCGTGAAGGTGATTAAGGGACCATGACATTCATTGCAACGATTTTCATATTCGATGCAGCTCATCCAGAGAAGTTTGTTTTGGAAAAGTCAGTCACATTACCTAGAGATTCCTCCTGCAAGCATGGAGCTGGCAGCTGAGTGGGTGTTTCCACCAGAGAGCAGGTATCATTCTCCAGCAACGCTCTGTGTTGCTAAAAGATCAACTACCTATGAGTGCACTGCAGACTCTAAATGCGACTCTAAACTATATGCTGCAGCGCCGGCCACAAAGAGTTAGGGCATTTGTACACTAACATTTGTAATGGACATCATTTTGCACACCATAACATGGTGCAATTTAAAGTATATGAACAGTTCATCTGTGCTACAACAGATTGCTATAACGCATAACATGAACTGCATTGCTAGAATCGCACACATTGACGCACACAATAGGCTCTATTCACAAAATTTCTCATAAATGACCTATTTATCCCCTAAGTGATAAAAATACCCTTTCAGCATGTTTACGAGCAAAATAATCACTCAAAGTAAGTTGTTCCTGATTAACTTCATTTCAGTATTACTTTTCTTACCTTAATTATATTATATTTTTCTCTTTGGGAGCTTAAAAATGTAACTTAGATAAGGTGTAAACAGGTGAAAAAAACTTTGTGAATCATGCCCAATGTTGGTCAGTGAAGGTGTATATTGTTTAATAGCTTATTTGTGCGAATTACATTGCACACTACCACAAATGCTATTTTTGGTTGAGTTTAATGTGCATTATAATTGCAATGCCCCAGTGTGAAACCAGCCTGAATGTTTCAGAAGAGGAAGAAGTCAGGTGTTCTGTTCTCATACAGAGTAGCTGCTGCCCTCTCTCAGTTCCTCTGACTACTTTATGAGTGGGTGATGATGGGATATGGAGAACAGCGTGGACTGATTTCTCTTAACCTGCTGGGCGTTACGGACAAGCTCAGCTCGGTGGATTTCTCAGGCCCTGGTGGGCCAATTTAGATAAAAATTTATGCACTTTGCTAGCTGCGTATCTTACTGCTCGGCGCTGATCCGCCGCGATACAGGCCCCCCCCCCCCCGCATACCCATTGCACAGCCTGGCCAATCGCCACCAGGCTGCGCTATGGGGTGGATCGGGACTCCCTATGACGTCTGACGTCAATCCGTTCGTCGATGGGGGAAGCCCTCAAGGAAATCCCATTCAGAACAGGATTTCCTGATGGGCATGATCGGATCGGAAGGGAACAAGCAGGGAGGGGGGAATCATGCAGCTAGCGCTAGGCTAGCTACATGACAAAAAAGAAAAAAATAGCTGCAAAAAAACACCTGCGGCCGTGGGTAATCAGAACGCTAGGGAGGTTTAGGAATATTGCACCATTGCCTTAGCAAAAATGAAGCTACAGAACTCAGCCAGGGCTCAGCATTGACCGCAATGCAAATTTTGCAGTTATGGCTGCCTGGGTGTATGGATTGGGCATCACATGCGGCTATTATGGCTGAGAAGTTATATTGGGTACCAGAGCTTAGCTATACAGGGAGTGCAGAATTATTAGGCAAGTTGTATTTTTGAGAAATAATTTTATTATTGAACAACAACCATGTTCTCAATCAACCCAAAAAACTCATTAATATCAAAGCTGAATATTTTTGGAAGTAGTTTTTAGTTTGTTTTTAGTTTTAGCTATTTTAGGGGGGATATCTGTGTGTGCAGGTGACTATTACTGTGCATAATTATTAGGCAACTTAAAAAACAAATATATACCTATTCCAATTATTTATTTTTTACCAGTGAAACCAATATAACATCTCAACATTCACAAATATACATTTCAGACATTCAAAAACAAAACAAAAACAAATCAGTAAAGAGCTGAGCAGCGCTACTTAAAAACAGATGAATGCTTACCTGCAAAAGTGTGCAAGCCCCACTGGTGGGATAAAATACACACTGAGCACACACATGACCTGTCTACCGCTTGGAGGATGTTGGTTTCCTCTAACAGCTTGCATGCAACTTGTTAGGTACTCGTCCCTCCCACTGTCGTAGAAGTCTTTCCTCCATGGGAGGGGACCTAACACTAACTAAATTATACCTATGCATATGCATAGCCTGGGCGCGCTACCAAGTAAAATTGAAAATTGCGTAAAAAAAGTGGGATCAGCGCATCACCAGGCCGCCACCGATTGGCTTCAACTCAGAGATGCGCTGAGCCCCCCCAGAGACTGCAAACGCACCTTGAACCAAACAGAAGCTCTGCATATACACCAAAAGCAAAACTGTTAAGTGGGAGCAGCTGGCCGGAAATAAATTGAAACATAGTAAAGAGCTGAGCAGCGCTACTTAAAAACAGATGAATGCTTACCTGCAAAAGTGTGCAAGCCCCACTGGTGGGATAAAATACACACTGAGCACACACATGACCTGTCTACCGCTTGGAGGATGTTGGTTTCCTCTAACAGCTTGCATGCAACTTGTTAGGTACTCGTCCCTCCCACTGTCGTAGAAGTGACCACAAATCAGTGACCAATATAGCCACCTTTCTTTGCAAGGACACTCAAAAGCCTGCCATCCATGGATTCTGTCAGTGTTTTGATCTGTTCACCATCAACATTGTGTGCAGCAGCAACCACAGCCTCCCAGACTCTGTTCAGAGAGGTGTACGGTTTTCCCTCCTTGTGAATCTCACATTTTATGATGGACCACAGGTTCTCAATGGGGTTCAGATCAGGTGAACAAGGAGGCCATGTCATTAGTTTTTCTTCTTTTATACCCTTTCTTGCCAGCCACGCTGTGGAGTACTTGGACGCGTGTGATGGAGCATTGTCATGCATGAAAATCATGTTTTTCTTATAGGATGCAGACTTTTTCCTGTACCACTGCTTGAAGAAGGTGTCTTCCAGAAACTGGCAGTAGGACTGGGAGTTAAGCTTGACTCAGTCCTCAACCCAAAAAGGCCCCACAAGCTCATCTTTGATGATACCAGCCCAAACCAGTACTCCACCTCCACCTTGCTGGCGTCTGAGTCGGACTGGAGCTCTCTGCCCTTTACCAATCCAGCCACGGGCCCATCCATCTGGCCCATCAAGACTCACTCTCATTTCATCAGTCCATAAAACCTTAGAAAAATTAGTCTTGAGATATTTCTTGGCCCAGTGTTGACGTTTCACCTTGTGTGTCTTGTTCAGTGGTGGTCGTCTTTCAGCCTTTCTTACCTTGGCCATGTCTCTGAGTATTGCACACCTTGTGCTTTTGGGCACTCCAGTGATGTTGCAGCTCTGAAATATGGCCAAACTGGTGGCAAGTGGCATCTTGGCAGCTGCATGCTTGACTTTTCTCAGTTCATGGGCAGTTATTTTGTGCCTTGGTTTTTCCACACGCTTCTTGCGACCCTGTTGACTATTTTGAATGAAACGCTTGATTGTTCGATGATCACGCTTCAGAAGCTTTGCAATTTTAAGTGCTGCATCCCTCTGCAAGATATCTCACTATTTTTGCCTTTTCTGAGCCTGTCAAGTCCTTCTTTTGACCCATTTTGCCAAAGGAAAGGAGGTTGCCTAATTATGCACACCTGATATAGGGTGTTGATGTCATTAGACTACACTCCTTCTCATTACAGAGATGCACATCACCTAATATGCTTAATTGGTAGTAGGCTTTCGAGCCTATACAGCTTGGAATAAGACAACATGCATAAAGAGGATGATGTGCTCAAAATACTCATTTGCCTAATAATTTTGCACTCCCTGTATAGTAGCTGAGATCCAGCATTCAGCTTCTACATAGTTTAGTCTCAGTATTGTATAGCCATGACAGATAATAAAATGATCTTTCAATTACTGATATTTTACTATCAGCATCACCAGATGCCAAACTGAATGAGCGCCAGTACAATATGTACCACAGACAGGTATTTAAATTAATTAATTACAGTGTGAGTCGGACACTACTGATGACTGAATGATCAGCAGGTTGCCAGGCAACTGGTTTTGTTTAAAAGGAAATAAATATGGCAGCTTCCATACACCTTTCCCTTTAACTAATGAATGTGGTTACAATTGATCACACACAACTGGAAGTCAATTAGCTTGGTGTGCAATGGAGAAGTAGATTAGTTACAGCTAATTAAATGTATAAGTATTTTTTTAACTAGTGGGGAGGGGATCTTTTTAGGGTGCAGTCACACTGCATCAGTTGCGTTGCAGAAAAATTCTGCATGTCAACTCACTGCACATACAATTAATTCTATGGGCCTGTTCGCATCTCTGCATTGTAACTGATCGTGTGATTCTAACTCACTGCATGTAGGCTTTGAATTAATATATTTGGTATATATCCATTGTAGTTTACACACATTATAACGTGTGCATTATGCAACACGCACAGTGAGAATCCAGCCCTATCCATCTCAGGATAAAAAAAAGATTTACAGCCATAAAGGGACCCTGAGCATGACTTACCTGGGGCTTCCTCTAGCCCACCGTATGCCTGAAGGTCCCCTGGCATCCTCCTGGCTCCTCTCCCGGGCCTGGCTGCCGGCTCTGTTATGGGATGACGTCTGCCTGAAGTCGTCAGGACTGCAACATCACGCTGGCCAGCTATGCGTCATCATGCTGGCAGGTGTGAGAGTCCTGCGCATACGCGGTTCAATATTAGAGAACCGTGCATGCACAGGACTTACGACGGCCGTCGTTATGACGCATAGCTGGCCGGCGTGATGTCGCAAAATGACAAAGCAGAAAGCAGGTCTGACGACTTCAGGCCGATGTAACAGCCTACATTGGGCTGGAGGAAGCCCCAGGTAAGTCTCTATTTCATTTTTAACAAGTGCTCAGAGTCCCTTTAAAATAACTTTCTCCATGGAAAAATAAAAACAAACAGGCCAGATCTAATAAGACACATGGGCTTCAATTCATCAAAGGGTGTTCGATAACAAAATCCCAGTCCTTAAAATACCGCATTCGGTATTTTACACTTCACTGTGCTAATTCATCAATATTTTCACATGTGTGGTAGAGGTTCGTTAAGTTACCGAAGTACTACAGCTTCAGTTCATCAAAGGCTGTTAGATAACAGCAGAGTGGTGCAGAGCAGCTTGGAATGTCTGTGTGTTGTTACAAGCTGATAACAATAGAAGGCATCCAGACATCCCTTTACATGTAAACATGTTATAGTTACTGTTACTTATACTGCCTCTGCTGCTCTGAATCTGTCCATCAGATCAGTGTTTCTTAACATTTTACTTATTTGCCACAACGTAGATAAACTTCCTGGAGACATTACAAATGCCATGCTTGGTGATTTCACCACTTGCATCTTTGCATATTCAAACAGGGACTCAAAGGGTTAAAAGACCTAAGGACATCTGGGGATATCTTTTGTCCCCTTTTCTCTGCTCACTGCCTGGGGGGTCTGAAAGCTTGTGTGAAGAAGCCTGTGACCTATCAGCACCTATCAGCGGCACTTGCAGGAGAACAGGGGCTGTTTCTATTGGCTGCCTGCTCCTGTTAATCATGAAAACATTCACACAGAAGGCTTTCGAAGCCTGTAACGACAGGGGAGAGCTTGAGATAAACACCGAATGTGTTAGCGAATGTGGGAACCTTGATGAATTAACATTTACTGACATTTGCTGACATGTGTTGAGCACAAGTCGGTAATTTATCTCATTGCTCTGTCATTTCAGCTTCTCATTCGGTAACAGCTTTGATGAATTAACATTTTCTTAAGTGCTCCGTTAACTCAGCTGTTTTCAGCATTACCGAATGCGGTAATGCTTGATGAATTGAAGCCATGATGTCTTTTCACAGCTGGATAGTGTACCGGTAAGGCTGTTGCCTTTGATGTAGGATTTGAGCCCTTGACAAGAGTTTGAATCCTGACTCAAGCCAGTAGGTAATACAGTAAAGAGTCTTTGGCCAAGGTTCCCTAATGATCCTGGTTGCTTGTGGGGTGCTCCCTACGTGCTTTGAGCACGCCAGGAGAAAAACGCTATATAAATGCTGTGTGTCTTGTCACAGCTCAGCTTCAAAATACATAAAAACTCAACAGACAAACCACACATTTAAAGAGACACTGAAGCGAGATTTATTCTATTCAGCAGGGGCATGTGTGTCTCTGCTAAACCGCCGCTATCCCGCGGCTAAACGGGGATCCCTTACCTCCCAAATCCCCTCCGTGCAGCGGGGGATCTCTTCCGCATTGAGGTAGGGCCAATGGCCGCAGCCCTGCCTTACACGCAACTGTCAGCGTGTATCTCCGCCTCTCCCCCGCCCCTCTCAGTCTTCCTTCACTGAGAGGGGCGGGGGAGAGGCGGCGATGCGCCGCTGATAGACGGCGCTGAGAGGCAGGGCTGCAGCAGTTAGCCCTGTCTCAACAGCAGCAAAATCTATGACCAAATTGGTCATAAATTTTGCAGGGGTGGGTTTGGGGGGGTAAGGTACCCCTGTTTAGCCGCGGGATAGCGGCGTTTTAGCAGGGGCACACATGCCCCTGCTGAATATAAGCACTGAAGTGAGATTTATTCTCGCTTCAGTGTCTCTTTAAAGGACAACTGAAATGAGAGGCATATGGAGGCTGCCATATTTGTTCCGTCTTAAGCAATACCAATTGCCTGGAAGCCCTGCTGATCCTCTGCCTCTAATACTTTTAGCCACATACCCTGAACAAGCATGCAGCAGATCAGGTGTTTCTGACATTATTGTCAGATTGACAAGATTATCGGCATGCTTGTTTCTTGTGTGTTTCAGTCATTACTGCAGCCAAACAAACCAGCAGGGCTGCCAGGCAACTGGTATTGCTTAAAAGGAAATAAATATGACAGCCTCCATACTTCTCACTTCAGTTGTCCTTTAAGAAGCAGCAGAATGTAATGATCTAGCAGCTCAAGACACGTACATCAGACTCCCTCTGATTGCAGACATACCAGTAAATCACACAATCATGTTTAAGTTTGAAAATTTTACTTCTGGTATTGAGAAAAATAAGAATTAAGTTACATTTACAGTAAACCAAGGGTCAAGAACGTTAAAGTATTTGTTTCTAAAACAGACATCACTTGCAGAAGTATAAAAACACATGATCAAGCAAAATGAAGTTTAATTAGTACGTGAGCCATAAATTAATCCACAAAAATAGTGTAGCAAAGAAAAATGGGATGAACATTGAATGTTGGTAGCGAGCAGGCCTCAGTCATCCATAGAACGGCTCTACATTCGTAACAGCATCACTCTTTAGTAAACCAGATTTCTTAGTTACATTTTTACACATACTTTACAAATGAAATTCTATGTACATTATATTTTATTTCTATAGAGATATATAACAGGTAGAATCTTCCAGGTCAAGAATGCCATACAAAGGAGTCCGTTACAACATTGTAAGTATAAACATGGGTGTAACATTGGTCTTTGGCATTTCTTCATGTCTGGAAGATTTATATGTTCTTAAGAAAAAGTCCTATCAGAAAAAAATGGAATATGCCATCTGTCACATAAAATAAGCACAGCACCGGAAACTGAACACACATACACCAGCCTAAAATGGAGTCTGAAGTGTCACTCCTTCAAAAAAGATCAAAGACTGAAGACAAAGTACTTCAGCATCCTTCATATCTTGTTCTTTCTGTAGAGACTGTGCCAAAACGTAGAGAAAATGCTCTGTATTGATTGGGACGTCGTCTCTAGATAACAGCTCCATGTACCGCCAATCTCACTTGCATATTTGCTGTTGAACATGAAGTAAAAACTCATAATAGGAGAATGCAGCCTCTGAGCGATCTTCAATGAGATGCTGGAAGAATTCAGTCTTCCCAGCACTGTCATCCCTAAAATGAAACAGAGATGTTATCACTAGTGCAAATAAATAGGAAACCACACAACAGAAATAATTTGCAATATTGCTGTTTGGTATCCTGTGATGCACACTCACAGCATGAAAGAGGATGACTATGCAATCTCCTCCTCACACTTGCATAGGCAGGACTTCTCATGAGCTTATTTTCTCCTCTGGAATTCCCTCTCAAAGCACATTCCTAACTTTTCAACACTTGACATCTTTAAACAAAAAAAGAAACTATCAAGACTCACCTTTTCAGGAAAGCATATGGTTTAAACTGGGTCATTCCCTTCAGCCAGTGACCAAAAATGCTGCTTCTGCCAGAATGCTGCTTGGGTACTCACTACGCATCTCCAGATACACAGCTTGCTTACTAATATCTTCTTTGTACAAATAAAGCAGCATAAAGCACCTCCCTATGAATATGCCCCATCATACCACCTAATAGGTGGGAAGCTGCTACAACAGTGCTATATAAATACTAAATAATAATAATAAACCAAATATGAAACTCACAGAGCAGCGCTCACACTACAACTGAATAAATATAAAGGTTTATTGAGTCTACAAAACAGCTTAAAAATTGTACCCTAGTGACAGTTTACTACCTCCTAAAACCCACTAGACATTAAGTGGGTACAACTAGGGAGCTGCTGTACTGCTGCCTGGGTTGGACAGTGCTCGTTTAGGGCTAGGCATTTATAGAAGGAGGGTTCAAGTGATGATAGGGTCAGGTTTAGCAATAGCATAATATTGTTAAAAATTACAGATATTCTACTATCCTATTACCCATTAGTGAAATTTTAGTAATTCTACCAATATTCTACTAGCAGATACAAATTACCATGGCGCTGACTGTCTCTTTCAACTACCAGGGGCTGGATCTTGCCAACGTTAGTCAGCAAGATGTTAAGAAGATCAGAGTGGCTCCTTGCCCGGGCACATACAGGATTGGAGATCTAGACAATTTGAAGATTACATCCCTGGACTTAATGACCAACATGGATGCATCATGGGAATCTCTTATTGGAACTGGATTAACTTTTGGAAAAAGTAAGCAGGTATGTGTGCGTTTAATTTTTGATGGACTGATTTTTAAAACAGTGTTTCTGTTTTGTATTTATATTTTTAACGTTGGTTAGGATACCACTAGGAGGGTGTGCATAGCTGGTCAGCTTATATAAAGGGGGGCGTCAATATTTCACCCCCAATCTATTTACTTAATGTTCCTTTTGAAAATGGAGTTGGAAAAGTCCTTTGTCCCTCAGATTTGGAGGGGGTGGGGGGCATCATTTCTCTGTCTTTGAATTGAATGAAAAATGGTGTTGAAAAATTAATATTTTCACAAATGGACCAATACCCATTGTTAAACTAATGGGGATACTAATGAGCTTATACTGCTGTGATCAGACTTCATAGAGTTTGAAAATTCATTTCTCATGCAAGGCACGATGAGGGGAAAAAAGAAGATTCTTAAAGAGAATCTGAAGCGAGATTAAAACTCGCTTTTCACCTTATATTCAACAGGGGCATGTTTGCCCCTGCTAAAACGCTGCTATCCCGCGGCAGAACAGGGGGGTCTTTACCCACCAAATCCCCTCCGTGGTGTCCGGGGAGCGCTTCATGTTGAGGCGGGGCTAATGGCCGCAGCCCTGCCTCTCAGCGCGTCCATCAGCGCTGATCGCCGCCTCTCCCCCGCCCCTCTCAGTCTTCCTTCACTGAGAGGGGCGGGGGAGAGGCGGAGATCCGCCGCTGACAGACTCGCCTGAAGGCAGAGCTACAGCCGAAGGCTATGCCTCCATGAGCAGCAAAATCTACGACCAAGTTGGTCTTGGATTTTGCAGGGGGGGGGGGGGATTTGTGGTAAACACCCCTCGTTTTTTACATGGCTCGATGTTAAAAAATGTTATAGTTCTTTACATGGCTGCATGTTAAAATAGTGAATTTAGACTCGCTTCAGAGTCTTTAACAGTGTGCTGCACAGCCATACAACTTAGAACCCAAATGAATCTGCCCCCCTTATCTGCCCACCAACAGAGCTTTTTATTTTTATTTTTTTTTAAATAAAAAGGACTATTCACCTCCTTGAGGTCCAATCAGGGCAATCCTTTCTTATAGGCATCAGCCTATGAGAGTAGACCGTGTAGTGACCCAATCCAGGGGACAGCCAAGTGACAGGGCTGTCCCAAGTACAGCACTGCACTAGATTACAGCGCTGTACAACAGATTATTTTTTTACAGTCTGCCAGCAACGATCGCGGCTGGCAGACTGTTGACGGAGCTGAGCTCCTTCATTAAAGCGGGGATGCGTGCGGGATCCTTGCTAATCTCCGCTCCTGGGGGAGCCACCTTCTCGATGCCTATCAGCGTTAGGCGGTCGGGAAGAAGTTAAGCAGCAAAACGCAAGTACACATCCCTAATGTGAATACCCCCCCCCCCCCCCCCAGACCTGTATGCTAAGAGTACAAACACAAATTACCGACTGATCGCAACCAACTGCCACTTAAGTAAGTTATAAAAGAGTGAAGATGCAGTTAATTTTCCACCAGAATGGTGCACTCATCTTTAATAACGCTACTTACTTACATAATTACTTAGGTTATCAAATATAAAATGGTACAAGGCATGTAGAGATTGAAAATACTTACTTCAACACATGTAGAACAGGGTTTAATGGACTATCCTGTTTAAGCCAAGAAATAAAATTTCTTGTTCTTTCTGAGGCCAGTGTGTCCAACTCAGGTAGCTGGCTCTGTAAGAAAAGTGAAGGAATTATGTGAAATGAGATACAGAATCAACTAGTATGGATTATGCTGTAAACTGTTAACAGAGCTGAAAGTCTGAAAATAACATTGTATTATTATTACTGTCTACTACAAGTTGTCAGAACTGTAATCAGTCTTATGGTGACCATACATGGTACAATTTTTTCATATAATCTTACCATTTCTATGTAATATAAGGGAACTGCATAAATTATCCTATCAGTATATTCACTTAATTTACCCTTATACTACATAGAAATGGTAAAATTGTATGAAAAAATTGTACCATGTATGGCCACCATTAGGGACGGTTCACAGAGCATGGATCAAACACTTACATGTATATTGCAGCTTCCCCAATTGGAACGGAGCAATGTGAATGGATCCTATTAATTAACATGGGATCAGTTTGCCTCTGTTCGGATCTAATCAGTTTAGTTCAAATAAATGGGACAAATTTTAGATTTCAAGATAATAATCACTCTTTCAATTTAAATGAGAAGCTTTGAAACTTCTCAGATGCCCGCGGTAAGGGGATGAAGGTTATCCTTCTTGGATCCAAACAGATCAAATTATTCCGGCTTCAGCTATCTTGGGTTAGTCCTCGAAGTCACCTTGCTACAAGATAGACTCCTTCCACTCCACAATGAGGATTTATGAAACCAAACACGTGTTATTTTAGTACCTCCTGAAAAATTCTATGGCAGCTGGAAGAGATGAAAATCTTAAAAAATGAACTATAGTAAAGCATTAAAGTAGTTCTACATTATAATTTCACCAGTTCTCAGCATCTAAACTGCCACCTGACCCAACCCTCCAGACGTCTGACACCAGTAAATAACCGCAGCTGTATTTACTACAGTGGTGTCAGACTTGCTGTTATGCTGATTACACCAGAGGGGAAATGTGTGCATCAACCAAGTGAACCTGACAAATCTGGCATTGCAAATTTGGCCTATTGGCTAATCACGAGACATTGCTCGTGCAAATATGCATTTGCTTTCGCATGCCTAAATATGCAGGGTCAAAAACCAAAACCGCAAAACAATCGCCCTGCGGGAATTAATTCATGCTACATAGCACTATCCAGGGGCGCCACGAGGAGGCTTCCCATTGCCCCCATACAACCGGGGGGCCGCGGGGGTCCCAGGCTCTCTCACCGCCTGGAACCCACACAGCGGCACCCTGGAGGGGAAGGCTGGGGGTGCAGGCGACCTCCCCAGCGCGGCCAGCGCCGGGAACAGCCGCCCGCACACACCTCCCAAGATTAAAAACAGGCACTTACCTTAACGTCCATTGCGTGTCGCGCCCAGTTCATGCGCATGTAGCAGAACGCAATGGACGTTAAGGTAAGTGCCTGTTTTTAATCTTGGGAGGTGTGTGCGGGCGGCTCTTCCCGGAGCTGGCCACGCTGGGGAGATCGCCTGCACCCCCCAGCCTCCACCTCCGGGGTGCCGCTGTGTGGGTTCCAGGCGGTGAGAGAGCCTGGGACCCCCGCGGCCCCCCGGTTGTATGGGGGCAATGGGAAGCCTCCTCGTGGCGCCCCTGGATAGTGCTATGTAGCATGAACTAATTCCCGCAGGGCAATTGTTTTGCGGTTTTTGGTTTTTGAACCTGCATATTTAGGCATGCGAAAGCAAATGCATATTTGCATGAGCAATGTCTCGTGATTAGCCAATAGGCCAAATTTGCAAAGCCAGATTTATCAGGTTCACTTTGATGCACACATTTTCTCTCTGTTGTAATTAGCATCAGACTTGCTGTTACATTGTAAAGCATGGTGGCAGCTGTGCATATGGAGAACAGCAAGTTTTTCTTGAATGAACCTGAACTCAGCAACTTCAATCAGGGACTTTTGGTGTGACTGAGTGTATGTGACAGTCTGAAGTCCCTGTTCCATTCCCAGAACATAGGCAGATGCTGGAGTAACATCTCCAAAGTAGTATCCGTTGGAGAGGTTTGTGGCTGCTCCATTACCACTGAAATGTGTACCAATAAAACAGATTTGTCAAGGTAAATAAAGATCTTTTTCATACTTGCCTGGACTTAAGACACCTGAACGGAAAGGGATATGGTGGCTGCCATATTTATTCCCTTTTAAACAATACCAGTTGCCTGGCAGTCCTGCTGATCTCTTTGGCTGCAATAGTATCTGGATCACACAACTGAAACAAGCATGCAGCTAATCCAGTCTTCGGTCAAACACCCAAATAGCATGCTTGTCCAGGGTCTATGGCTAAGCATAGTAAAAACAGAGGCTCAAAAGGACAGGCAAGCAATCTACATTGTTAAACACGAAAGAATTATGTCAGCTTCCATTTCCGACTCAGTTCAGGTGCGCGTCAAATAACATAAGGAGATGACGCTGCATTAGCAGTCATAATGTGCTCATGTATTTGAGCCCCATTTTGCTTTTCGGTGTGAAAGTCCCTTCTGCATTTCAAGTCACACAGAGAGAAATTAAAAGGAAAGGAAGGGAGAAAATTGCTACTGGGGCTGAACATCTGACTGCCAGTATCAGAATTAGATAAGGAAAACTGCCAGGACGCTGTAATTCTACAGCGGCAGGAGTGAAATGATTATGTGCGATAATGTTTTCAGCTTGCAGTCCACGTTTTTCCATGCTCCACATTTATCGTGTTCCTGCTACTCACAGCCAAAGAGGCAGGATGATAAAAGCAAGACTTAGAATCACGCTTCTTCATCCCATTTGTAGAATAATTCAGTTACAAGAAAACCTGCTAAAAACACACAAGAAAACCTGCTACAAGTAGGTATTTGTTACAGCTTGAACGTCTATCCCCAACTACTTCAATAATGACAAATTTAAATTCCCTGCTTATTTTGGTTCTAGTTGACCAATAGGATAGCAAGAGAACATCCCAACCACTTATTTAAAAAACAAATTGCCAGAATTAGGAGCCACAGCTTGCAATCAGCTCTTGTCAATAGAGTCTAAGTGCCAACTTAGGGCCCTTTTTCACTAGCTGCGTTTTTGCCAAAAACGCAAAACGCATGCGTTTGCTGATTCTTAAGTGCAGCCAGTTTAAAATAAGAATCTTGGGTGGCCTTTTCCACTGCTGCGTTCCGATTATTTAAAAAACGCAAACGCATGTCTGTGCGATTATGATGCGTTTTGCGTTTCAATGTAAAGTTTAGGAACGCATGAAAAACGCATAGAAATGCGTTTGCGTTTTGTATTGATTTAACCACTAAGATCTATTTTCAAACATCAAGACAACACTTGCCAATCAGAAAAACGAAAACGCATAAAAAAACCGCACATCAAAATTGGTCAAAAACGCAAGCGTTTGCGTTTTGCAGTGGAAAAGGGCCCTTAGGGGCCTATGGAGTATGGAGGCTGCCATACTTATTTTTCTAAACAATACCAGTTTCCTTGCACCCTGTTGATCACTTTGGCTGCAGTAGTGTCTGAATCAAACATCTGAAACAAGCAGACAGTTAAACTAGTCAGACTTCAGTCAGAAACCAATGATCTGCATGCTTGTTCAGGGTCTATGGTTAAAAGTATTAGAGGCAGGGGATCAGCAGGACAGCCAGCTAACTGGTATTGTTTAAAAATAAGTAAATAAGACAGCCTCCATATAGCCTTCTCAGTTCACATGTCCTAAATTGCCTTTCATTTGGCGATACCATTCTATGGCAAGTTTGTGATGTACCAAACTCAAAGTACTTGAGAGCTGAAGCCATGAAGCATTCACTCAGGAGGACACCCTGCAGTGTTAGGGAGTTTTGCCCAAAGACTACTTACTGAATAGGTACTGACTGCAGGCAGGAATTGAACACAGGTCTCCTATTTTAACAATGGGGCCATTAAAGAGACACTGAAGCGAAAAAAAAAATTATGATATTATGATTTGTATGTGTAGTACAGCTAAGAAATAAAACATTAGGAGCAGAGACATCAGTCTAATTGTTTCCAGTACAAGAAGATTTAATAAACTCCAGGTGTTATCTCTATACAAAAAAAGCCATTAAGCTCTATGACTTTTAAAGTCGTGGAGAGGGCTGTTTTCTGAATTTTATTATCTCAACTGTTAGTTAATTTTTTACTTTTTCTCTGCCAGAGGAGGTGTCATTAGTTCACAGACTGCTCTGAAAGTCATTTTGAATGCTGAGTGTTGTGTAATCTGCACATATTATAGAATGATGCAATGTTAGAAAAAACACTATATACCTGAAAATAAAAGTATGAGAATATTTTCTTTGCTGCTAATCTTCTAGTAATTATTCATAGTACACAACCAATTCATTATATCATATATTTTTTTCTGCTTCAGTGTCTCTTTAACCAGTACACTATCCAGCCAAATGGTAATGTACCTACTGCAGCTTTATAAATATCAAGGCCAGAATTATTCACACAGTTGAAAAATTATCCTCAAGGCAAACTTTTTTCAATGAAGAATGATGGTAATGATAGCCCTAACTGCACCATGTTGTACTTCTAATCATTTAGAATGCGTTAAACTACTTTATTGCATGGGTATTCTGATCTACTGTGTGTACAACAATTCTTTTAAAGGTAACCAGGGACTGACCAATACATAAGCAAGGTAGTTTCCAACAAACATCCCATCCAGTGCCTGTAAGAGCTTACTGTTTGATGGAATTAAAGGACCACTATCACAAAAATCACAATTTTAAAATACATGTAAACACATACAAATAAGAAGTGTGTTTCTTCCAGAGTAAAATAAGCCATAAATTACTTTTATATGTTGCTGTCGTTTACAGTAGGTAGTAGAACTCTGCAAAAACCGACAGGTTTTGGACTAGCTCATCTCCTCATGGGAAATTCTCAGGGTTTTGTTTAGTTTCAAAAGCACTTAGTGACTGGCAGTTGCTCTTTCCAACTGCCAAAAATGTGTGCAGCGAGCAGGAAGGATGGGTGGCATCTTTGTATAAAATCCTTTTCAAAGATTGTCTTTACAAACCATAAAGGCCATGCTGAGAATCACCCATGAAGAGATGGACTAGTCCAAAACCTGTCGCTTCTGTCAGATTTCTACTACCTACTGTAAGGCCTAGTGCACACCAAAAACCGCTAGCAGATCTGGAAACTGCTAGTGGTTTTTGAAGCTTTTTTTCTTATTATTATGAAGTGTTTTGCTAGCGTTTTGCGGTTTTGTGTAGCTTTTTTTTGTATAGCAGATTACAGATATTGTTACAGTAAAGCTGTTACTGAACAGCTACTGTAACAAAAACTCCTGGAAAACCGCTCTGATCTGGCGTTTTATCAAGCGTTTTGCGTTTTTCCTATACTTAACATTGGAGGCAGAAACGCCTCCGAAATCCAAAAAATGCTGCAGCCCGGGAGCATGCGTTTCTGCAAAACGCCTACCGCTCTGGTGTGCACCAGCCCATTGAAATACATTACCCAAGCGTTTCAACATCCGCAAGCGGTTCTAAAAACGCGACCAAAACCGCTCTGTGTGCACTAGGCCTAAGTGACAGCAACATAGGAAAATGCTAATTTCTGGCTCATTTTACTCTGGAAGAGTCTTTGTATGTGTTTACATGTATTTTAAATTTTATAATAATTTTTTTGCGATAGTGGTCCTTTAATCAGTACATCCTGGCTTTTTCAAGTGAACCTGAAAACAACAGCATTGTATAAATCTATGATGCAGTGTATGGTTAGCTCGGGGCAGAATACCGTATATAATTACATTAATGACCTACATCTCCCAGCATGCACCACGGTTTCCCCGCATGCATCGCAGCGACTGAGGAGACAGGATATTACAGCGTGAATGGGTGATAGAAAATGGAGGGGTCCATATGGACAAGGGGGGCTACAGAGCAGCCCTCCTAAGTAAATGCCTGCTGAAGCAACCCCCTCTTCCCCAAAAACTACTACAAACCTCCCACCTCCTGTCCGTGGACATGCAGCCCTGGGGACCATTTACCAAACCAAGACATGGCAGGTGATTATAACCAGTGAATATGTGAGAACACACAATCATTTCATTTCCAAAGTACTTTAGGTAAACCTAACTGAAGGTTAAGGCCTATTTGAAGTCAAATTAAAAGAGAAAAAAAAAAAAGAGAGAAAAAGTTAGATAACTCAGAACATAGAAGCCTCTGGCTGCTTATCCACAGCCTTCCCTTTAACCACTTAGCAACCTTTGCTACGCTTATCTACGCCCCTTTAACCAGTTCACCCCCAAGGGTTTTTATCCTAACGGACCAGAGCAATTTTCAGTTGTCAGCGCTCCTCCCTTTTATTCCCTAATAACTTTATTACTACTTATCACAAGAAAATGATCTATACCTCGTTTTTTTCGCCACCAATTAGGCTTTCTGTGGATAGTACATTTTGCTAAGAATTTTTTTATTCTAAATGCATTTTAATGAGAAAAACTGAAAAAAAAAGAAAAAAATCATTATTTCTCAGTGTTCAGCCTTTATAGTTTTAAAATTAAACATTCTCCTGTGGATAAAACAAACACATTTTATTTGCCCAGTGGTCCCGATAATTAAACCGTTTAGATTATGTCCCTACCACAATGTATGGCGACAGTATATTATTTTGAAATATAAGTGGTTATTTTTCTGTTTGTTCTGGCCATAATTACAAGCCCCTATGTAATAAATTAAAATTAATTTTCCCCCATAAAATATAGAATAAAAAAAGCTGAGTCCCTAAGGCAACTATTTATATTTTTTTTTTAAGCTGATTTTTTTTTTTTACAAGTGTTTTTTTTTGGGGGGGAGGGTTGGAAGTGTAATTTTATTAATGATGTGTATATACTTGAAAATGTATGTGTTTTGTAGGTGTAATATACTTTTTGGCCACAAGATGGCGCTGGTGAACACTCATAGGACGTGTTCACTTTTTTTTTTTTTTTTTTTTTTACACACTTTATTAAACTGTTACATTTCCTGTTTATGTGAATGGACGTAGCCGCTGTTCGCGGTCACGTCCATTCACTCCAGGCACTGCGATTGGGTAGAGGACTGTTCAGTCCTCTTCCCCAATCGCCCAGCACGGGATCCCGACGGTAATGGCGGCGGTAGCGGCGGACACACGGCGGGAATGCGCGACGTATTAAAACGTCATGTTGCTGTTAATAGCGGTAAGCATGACGTTTTAATACGTTAGGATGGCGGTAAATGGTTAAAATTCACCTGGGTCACAGGGGCGTAGATAGGCATCTCCTGTTTGTTTTCCTGCTGTGAGCGTTTGCGTGCGCGATCGCGTGCACGCGGTCGCGTTTAGCACCCGCTGGTCAGCCAATCAAAGTGCTTACAAGTTTGAATAAGCACTGCCAAAGCCAATGGCAGTGCTCATTCATTCAGAATGTTTACAAACAATGTATCTGTCACTAAGCTGTTACAGTTGCTGAGATCACTCGTGAGAGGATCTCATAACTAGAACAGCATTAGTGACTGATCAGGATCAGTGAGCTTTATAAATTATACCCCCCATTGAGCCCATTAACCCTTACCTCCCCTGCCACTGCTCCTCTGCTCCAATTTTCATTTTACTGTGCAGGCATTTCAGGCCCTTTTGGCTTTTCCCATATATATGCTGTGTAATATATATATATATGCTGTGTAATATATATATATATATGCTGTGTAATATATATATATATATATATATATATATATATATATATATATATATATATATATATATATATATATATATATATCCCCATTTCTATATTTTGCCACTGAAAAAAAGAAAAACAAAAACTTTTTTTTTTATTTGATCCCCTATCTGACTTGCCTAGCCACTTACGTAGTAGTACATACTACTTCCCTACTTGTCTAGCCTAGTATAGCCTAGCATAGCCTACCTACATTTACTATGGCGAAGAGGCTTTACACTGCAGAACAGGCGGCCGCCATTCTGCAGGAGGACAGCGACAGCAGCAGCAGCGAATGGGAAGATTTAGATGAGTCGGATGCTGAATGGCTACCTATGGAGGAATCTGACTCTTTCTCAGAAAGTGACTCAGATTCTGAGTCCTCTGAGCCACCACCAGCTCAGCGAGCTAGGAGAGGTACAGGGGAGAGGCAGTGACACCGAATCTGCATCTGAAGGTGGATCACCTGTACCTACCACCAGCAATGCCAATGTCAGAGGTCAGAGGGCTGCCAGGCCAAAGCGGAGCAAGCCAGTGAGGGAACACCTACCCTATGATATAGCCCACCCACAGTGGTCCACCCCTAATATGGAAGCCCCTAATAGCCCTTCCTTCACAGCAAGAAGTGGTTTATTAGTTAATACCCAGAATATGCAGCCAATTGATTATTTCAGTCTGTTCCTTACTGACACTTTTCTGGACTGTATTTGTGAACAGACCAATCTTTACGCCCAACAGAAGATATAGCAGACAATCCCACCGCATATTTGGCAAGAAAATGGATCCCCACTACTACCCCTGAGCTAAAGGTCTTTTTGGGCTTGACCTTTAATATGGGCCTTGCTCCGAAACCAAAATTATGCAATTTCTGGTCCACAAAATCCATACATTGTATGCCTATCTATTCTGCCGCCATGCCTAGAGACCGGTACACATTGCTGTTAAGATTCCTGCATTTTAATAACAATGAAGAGCAGCTCCACCGTGACGACCCAGCCTTTGACCGGCTATTCAAATTGCGGCCGATCATCAAACATTTAAATGAAACATTCAAAGAAGCTTATATGCCAGAGCAAAACTTGGCTATAGATGAGTACCTAGTCCCATTCCACGGAAGGCTAGGGATCAAACAATACATTCCCAATAAGAGGGCACGTTACGGGATAAAAGTCTACAGGCTGTGTGAAAGTGGGAGTGGATATACTTTTACGTTCAAGATCTACGAAGGGAAGGACAGCTTGATAGAGCTTGCTGGATGCCCTCCTTACATGGGTACAATTGAGAGAGTAGTCCTGGACTTGGTAAACCCGCTTCTCCACCAAGGGTATAATTTATATGTGGACAATTTTTATACCAGTGTCCCATTATTTAAATTTTTATTTTCTGTCCAGACTCCAGCCTGCGGAACCGTTAGGGCAAACAGGAAAGGCCTGCCGCCACAGGTTGTCAGTAAAAAATTAAAGAAAGGGGAGACCTGTAGCCAAAGGAGCAATGAGCTGCTTGCCTTGAAATTCAAGGATAACAGGGATGTCCTAGTTTTGACCACCATCCACTCCGAGGCCACAACAACAGTCAGGTCTCGTAGAGAGCATCGAGTCAAGCCAGTAGCCATTTTTGACTATAATAAATGTATGGGGGCAGTAGACCTGGCCGACCAAGTAATGGCACCATACAGGATTGATAGGAAAAGAAAGGCCCGGTATAAGAAAGTTGCAATAAACTTAGTGCAGGTCGCCGTTCAGAACTCTTGTTCTGTACAAAAAATCAGGCAACAAGGGCGCTTATTTAGACTTCCTGGAGGAGATCATAACATCATTGATACATGAATCTGGACAACCTGCCACAAACCAAGACCTGGTTTTAGAGAATGTCATCCGACTCGAAGGAAATCATTTCCCCGCCCCAATCCCCCCTACTCCATCAAAGAAATATCCCCCCAAAAAATGCAGAATTTGCCAGAAAAATGGAGTTAGAAGGGACACCCGCTATCATTGCCCAAAGTGTCCATCCAAATTAGGACTGTGCCTCAACCCGTGCTTTGAAGTGTACCATACAGCAGTCCGTTTTTAGTTTTTTTTTTTCTTTTTCTCTCGCTGCTTCAATTTTTACTTTACGCTTGACCTTCTGGATCTGACCTCTGGCATGGACTACGACCACCCCCTGGCTTCTGACCTCTGGCATGGACTACGACTACACACGGCTTCTGACCTATGGCATGGATTATGACTACCCCCTGGCTTCTGATCTCTGGCATGGATTACGACTACCCCCAGCTTCTGACCTATGGCATGGATTATGACTACCCCCTGGCTTCTGATCTCTGGCATGGATTCCGACTACCCCCGGCTTCTGACCTATGGCATGGATTCCGACTACCCCCTGGCTTCTGATCTCTGGCATGGATTACAACTACTCCCGGCTTCTGACCTCTGGCATAGATTACGACTACCCTCTGACCTCTGGCATGGATTTCAACTCCCCTCTGACTTCTGACTTATGGTTCAGCTAAAGACACTACAGCTTCTGACTTAAGCAGTGAGTACAAACGTTTTTGTGTTTAATGTTAAGAGAACTTGCTGCACTTGTTTCATTTTTTTAGTGAAATGTCAGTGAAATGGTTTAGCCACCCTCCATGACCAGGCCTTAGTCTAACAAGGTGTCTTCTGAAAAAAAAAAAGTATGCCTTAGTAAGAAAGAATTTAGAAAAGTCCAAATGTTACAAAATGGCAATATCTGAGTAGGCCTGGGTCTCTAGTTTTCAGAATGGTGACATTTATGGCTTTTCTTGATTGTTCAAATGCTCCAAAGGCTTTGCTAAGAATGAATGACTGCATTACTTTTGGTACAAAATATGGCCTTGACAAACCCATTGGTGGTACTTGTTGTTAACAGTGTGCCCTATGCCTAAAAAGCTATCTGTTTATGTATATAGGGTATCATTTTACCCGTGACAAGTGAGAGACTCAAATTTGGGAGGTTTGTCCCAAATTTGAGTCTCTCACTAGGCATATGTCAAATTATTTTTTTTTTCATGCCAAAGTGAAAAAACTGTAAAAAAAAATACCATTTTCAAAGTTATAGTGCAATTTCAGCAAAACTGCATGGGTGCAAATGTTACAAAATATGTATATGTGAGTAGGCCCAGGTCTCTAGTTCAGAATGGTGACATTTATGGCTTTTCTTGATTGTTCAAATGCTCCAAAGGCTTTTCTAAAATAAAATGACTATTACTTTTAGTACAAACAATGGCCTTGAAAAATCCATTAGTGCTACTTGTGGCTAACAGTGTCCCATGTGCCCAAAAAGCTATCTGATTATGTATATCGGGTATCATTTTAACCGTGACAAGCGAGAGAAGAGAATTTGTGGTGTTAGAGAGCTGAGGCCTATATTATATGAATGTTTTTTGTAATGAACTGATTTAAAAGCAGTAAAATTGTTATTTTCATTTACTCTACACCAAAATAAAAACACTTGTAAAAAATCCCTAAAGTGACAGAATTGAAAAAAGAATACATAATTTGTTACCTTAGGGACTCAGCTTTTTAAATATGTATGCCACGAGGGTATAATACCATTATTTTTGCCAATAAGGGCATGTAATCATTCACAGAGTACAAAGTGAAATCAAAAAACATTAATATATTGTTACCATGCATTGTACTAGAGACATATTTTAAATGTTGTAATAACCAGGACAAACGGGCAAATAAAATGTGTGGGTTTTATCTAACGTAACACTTTTTATTTTTAAATTATAATGGCTGAGATCTGAGAAATAATGACTTTTTTCTTTTTTTTCATTATAATTCCTTTTAAAATGCATACAAAATAAAATCTAACTCAGCAAAAAGTACCCTCCAAAGAAAGCCTAGTTTGTCCTGAAAAAAACAAGATATAGATCATTTAGGTGCAATGAGTAGTGGTAAAGTTATTGACGAATGAATTGGAGGAGCGTGAAATGTGAAAATTGCTGTGGTTTTTAAGGGGAAAACCCTGTGGTAGAGAAGTGGTTAATGAGGTAAGAAAAAACAAAGGTCGATAGCTGAAACGAACAAATGTCAAAGAGAGACATTCTAGCATTAGAAAAAAAAAATACATTTGTTAATCGACATAAGGGTGAGATAAGCCCTATGTGAAACAAAAAATCCGAACACTAGTCACACCTGAAATTTTACTTGAAAGTGGCACTTACCATTCTTGGGGGCACAGTTGCATAGTTTGGGAATCCTAGGACATCTTTTAAAAAGTTGACATCACAGTTCCTTCCAATCCAGAGATAAAGAATCTGTAATAAAAATAAACATTTTTACTAAACAGTACAATAACATTTTCTGTAACAGGTGCCTTGCTGAACCACAATGCTAAAACAACGTTGATTCATGTAGATTACAAGGAAGCAGTGACAAAATGCATTTAACATCAGGTGTCAATGTATAATAAACTGATCATCTTCAGAGCTCCCTTCAGTGTATATATATATATATATATATATATATATATATATATATATATATATATATATATATATATATATATATATATATATATATATATATATATATATATATATACACACACACACACACACACACACACACATATACATACATACATACATACATACATACATACATACATATATATATATATATATATATATATATATATATATATATATATATATATATATATATATATATATATATACACATACACACACATATATACATACACACACACACACACACACACACACACACACACATATATACATACATACATATACACACACACATACATACACACATATATATATATATATATATATATATATATATATATATATATATATATATATATATATATATATATATATATATATATATATATATATATATATATATATATATATATATATATATATATATATATATACATACACACACACACACACACAGTTGCAAAAGTATTCGGCCCCCTTGAAGTTTTCCACATTTTGTCATATTACTGCCACAAACATGAATCAATTTTATTGGAATTCCACATGAAAGACCAACCCAAAGTGGTGTACACGTGAGAAGTGGAGCGAAAATCATACATGATTCCAAACATTTTTTACAAATAAATAACTGCAAAGTGGTGTGTGCATAATTATTCGGCCCCCTTTGATCTGAGTGCAGTCAGTTGCCTATAGACATTGCCTGATGAGTGCTAATGACTAAATAGAGTGCACCTGTGTGTAATCTAATGTCAGTACAAATATAGCTGCTCTGTGAGGGCCTCAGAGGTTGTCTAAGAGAATATTGGGAGCAACAACACCGTGAAGTCCAAAGAACACACAAGACAGGTCAGGGATCAAGTTATTGAGAAATTTGAAGCAGGCTTAGGCTACACAAAGATTTCCAAAGCCTTCAACATCCCACGGAGCACTGTTCAAGCGATCATTCAGAAATGGAAGGAGTATGGCACAACTGTACACCTAACAAGGCCATCCACCTAAACTCACAGGCCGAACAAGGAGAGCGCTGATCAGAAATGCAGTCAAGAGGCCCATGGTGACTCTGGACGAGCTGCTGAGTTCTACAGCTCAGGTGGGAGACTCTGTCCATAGGATAACTATTTGTCATGCACTGTACAAAGTTGGCCTTTATGGAAGAGTGGCAAGAAGAAAGGCATTGTTAACAGAAAGCATAAGAAGTCCCATTTGCAGTTTGCCACAAGCCATGTGGGGGACACAGCAACCATGTGGAAGAAGGTGCTCTGGTCAGATGAGACCAAAATTAAACTTTTTGGCCAAAATGCAAAACGCTATGTGTGGTGGAAAACTAACACTGCACATCACTCTGAACACACCATTCCTAATTTCAAATATGGTGGTGGCAGCATCATGCTCGGGGGGTGCATCTCTTCAGCAGGGACAGGGAAGCTGGTCAGAGTTGATGGGAAGATGGATGGAGCCAAATACAGGGCAAACTTGGAAGAAAACCTCTTGGAGACTGCGGAGGTTCACCTTCCAGCAGGACAATGACCCTAAACATAAAGCCAGGGCAACAATGGAATGGTTTAAAACAAAACATATCTATGTGTTTTAATGGCCCAGTCAAAGTCCAGATCTAAATCCAATTGAGAATCTGTGGCAAGATCTGAAAACTGCTGTTCACAAACTCTGTCCATCTAATCTGACTGAGCTGGAACTGTTTTGCAAAGAAGAATGGACAAGGATTTCAGTCTCTAGATGTGCAAAGCTGGTAGAGACATACCCTAAAAGACTGGCAGCTGTAATTGCAGCAAAAGGTGGTTCTACAAAGTATTGACTCAGGGGGCCGAATAATTACACACACCCCACTTTGCAGTTATTTATTTGTAAAAAATGTTTGGAATGATGTATGATTTTCTATCCACTTCTCACATGTACACCACTTTGTAATGGAATTCCACATGGAATGCCAATAAAACTGATGCATGTTTGTGGCAGTAATGTGACAAAATGTGGAAAACTTAAAGAGGGGGGGGGGGGAATACTTTTGCAACCCACTGTATATACATATACACAGCTAGTCCCCGACTTACAAACGCCCGACTTATGAACGGCCTCGCCGATATGAACGGCATGGATTCTGTTTTTCCATGGGAACAAGTAAAAAAAAAAAAAAAGTTTTTTCAAGTTGGACTTGTAGTTTTTGAGAAAATTGATTTAAAAAAAAAAAATCGAAGAAAAAATGGCTTTTAAACGTGTATAAGCAGGTACAGAGGGCAGAGGTGACACAGAGGGGGACACTGGAGACACAGAAGAGGTACAGGGGACAGAGATGGCACAGTGTTCCAACTTAAGAACAGATTCAGGTTAAGAATGAACTTACAGCCCCCTATCTTGTTCGTTAACCGGGGACGACCTGTATACATTTTACATATATTTTTGTATATTTATTTTAGGTATACTGAAAAGTTGAGATGAATTCAAGTAATTACACCCCTTACTTTATTAAACAAGAAAATAGCTTCAATTATAAAGTGACTATACGTTGCAGAGATGATTAATGGTAGCGAGGATAATAGATTCTATGCATGTCTGACACAGGAATGAGTAATGGTTAGGCCATAAACGGCAGTATTTCAATGGCACCCTGCACATGCTGGAGCACAAGAATTACTAGAGAGATTTCTATCAAATAAGGATACATCAACTGGGTGAAAGCGTAAACATCCTGCCATAGTGCAGCTCTCATTTATCATCCTATATAATAAAACCTAAGTGTCCCTGCTTCATCCTGTCCCTGTGTCCGTGTGTTTGCGCTACTGCGCATGTGCAGCACAGACAGCCGTTGGGGCAGGAGGATGGGGCCACGGAGCTGTGCGGTGGTGTGAAAGACCTAGAGTCCATTTTTAAACTAGTGCGTTATAACAGCAGTATATGATCATCTTTAAGGTGACCAAACACACCACAATTTTTTTGTTCAATTTACCCCAATTCGCTTTAAGTGATCGACTGCCAAATAACCGAAAAGGTTTTTTTTTTTTTGTTCGATCAAGAAATCTGATCAAATTTCTAACTGTTCTCCATTTTTTGAGATTAAACATTTTGGGAAGTCTAGGTGGTTAAAAGTGCTCAGGGAGTGATCTGTAGCAAGTAAAGGAATGTGTGGTGCTTATTGGATAATTATTGCACATCTAGTCTTACGTTTATACCTTACCAGAACATGATCTGCATGGAAATTATATGTTGTGTAGTTTCCTCCAGGCACTCTTGCTTGTTCCCACATTTCAAAAACATACTAGGAAGTTATCTGGCTTCACACCAGTTTGGCTCTATGCTGTGTAAGCGACATCACACTATGACCATGATATTGCTAAATAGACTGTGTGTTATAATATACGGTATGCATAACAATAGTTAATGGTCAGATTTGTGCACCTAGCACATTATGCTGATGAATCTTAGTTCTGGTTAGAGAGTACAATATACAAATAATGTAATGGCAACATGACATGAACAACAAATCACCACCTCATTTAAATTTTTTGTTAAAGGAAACCAGTAGAGAAAACAGTGCCCAATTTGGGTACTTACCTCAATAGAGAATGATCCTTAGGCGTCCCCTGTCCTTCTTCGTGGGCCATTCCAGCACTGTCCCCTCCACAAAACCCCCTGTCAACCCTTGTTGATGACTCATGCACTAGCATGCAATCAGGTCCACGTTACTGCACACATGCAAGTCACCTGCACAGTAGCATGGACCTGATCGGCCTTGGCTTTTTCTGCTAAAGCCCCAGTGCGACTCTGCTATTGCGTCTATGCTTCCAGGGTCCCAGCGCTGGAACAGCCTGATGGAGGAGGATGAGGTAAATATATTTAAGTATACAAGTCACTGTGTTCTGGGTGTACTTTTTGCTGAATCAAGCTAGGCTGTACACAGGTTAATGGTTACAGGCAATGCTTATAATAAGAATTGCGGTATTTGTATAGCACCTTTCTCCTGTCAGACTCAAAGCGCTTGCAAGGCAGCCACTAGAGCGCACTCAGTAGGCAGAAGCAGTGTTAAGGAGACTTGCCCAAGAAACTCCTTACTGAAATAGGTGGTGGCTTACTGAACAGGCAGAGCCGAGATTTGAACCCTGGTCTCCTGTGTCTGAGGCAGAGCCCTTAACCATTACACTGTCCAGCATACAAACATAAAACCCATATGGTAATCCCATACTATATAACCATAAAACGTGGCATATTATATTGTGTAAAATTAAACAAAGAGAAAGTCAATTACAAAACCCTCCCATTTGGACTTTGTTTTAAAAGTATTTCTAAATCCTTTCATGTAATTTTTTCTTAATTTATCTGAAAACGTGTTATCAGAAACAACATCATCACCCAGCTAATGAGAAAAATCCGTTATGTCAGCAGTCAGTTGCAGTAGCATTATCCAAAGCCTGAGCATACAAAGATAAAAAGAACATACTGCGCCGGTGTCCATGAGGAAAGCCCCGTCTCTCTCAAGCTTCTCTGCAGACAAGTGCTGTAGGGGTGGCTGTGGAATGGCCAAGTCATTCAGAAGAATGGCACCCTGTGAGAAAAGGAAGCATCACAAAACAAAGCCATCCAAGCCACAATGTCCATCAGCTAGGGCAGAGGGCCCAAATAGAGTATAACACAACTATACTGAAGCAGGACTGTTCCTGCACAGTGTTTCATATTTAATACAGCATTGATTTTAAATAAAAAAAAGAAGAAAATACTTGCTACACCAATATATACAATCATAATCTCCCCCTCAGTGACCTACACCTGCCTGCTCACACCCACTCAGTTTAAATCACTCCCCCATCAGTCACAAGGACATGCAGAAAGGATCTCTAGTATGGAGATATGGCTTTGGAATGAATGTGAGGTGCTGGTGGTGCTGTCAGCTGGACATTGCAGAAAAAAGAACAGAGGATCTATGCATTTTATTTTTTATTCATTTGGAAACAATCTCTAGGATAGAATCTGAAGTAAAAAAATGCATGGTGTGTACCCAGCTTAATTGTCTCTTCCCAATGCTTACTATGTACCCAAAACAGTTATTCTCTCTCTACACTACTATTGCAAATAATGTCCTGAACTGTGACTAAAAATAATACATAACACGTTTTACTTTAACCGTGGAACAAATATTGTTGTTTTCAAGCATGCTACCTATGGTGGCAAAGCCTTAGTGATCCAAAACTAAGACAATGAAAATAAAAAGTGCAGGAACATAAACAGCTGAGGCCAAAATCATTAGTCTTCCTCATGAAATTAGACCGCACTCTTGATTTATCCATGAAAACTATTAACCCTTTCGGGACCGGCCGCCTAACCCCCCTTGAGGGCCCGTTCACACTGCACGCGTTTCCAGCCGCGTTTTGGAAACGCGTGCAGGTGGCCGACACGCACGACATCAGACATTGCATAGAGTGCAATGTCTGATGTTCACACAGCATGCGTTCCGGACCTGTGCGGTCCGGGAACGCATGCTGCACGCAGATTTTACAAAAACACGCGGCTGTCCCATTCACTTTTCAGTGATGGGATCAGCCACGCAACGCATACGAACGAGGATGGCGTGCGTTCGTACGCGTTGCGTTCTGCATGCGTGACCGTCCGCGTTTTGCAGTCTGAACGGGCCCTAAGGACCAGGCGTTTTTTCTGAAAGGGGGGCGTTTGGGGTGTTAGGGCAACCGGATCCCTGCAGGGTCTGTGTGGCCAGGTGTCCCCCCCGTTCAGCAGCTGCTTTCACTCACCTTCCAGGCTCCAGCGACGAGCCGCAGCTTACCCCTCTGCTCCAGCAAGCATCTCTGCTCCTACTGCTGCTCAGTTCCGGGACACGGCTTGATGACGTCATCAAGCCGGGACCCGGCGCTGACGTCAGAAGGAGCAGAGATGCCGGCCAGTGCGGTGGGGAGCGCCGATCGTCGAGGGAACGGCAGGGAGGTGAGTGGATCCTCTTCTTTCCCACCTACCGCTACAGCTGTCAAAGTGATCAGTACGTTCTGCAGGCGATCGTAGTGATCACGTGATCAGCAGCCATATGCGATGGCTGCTGATCACTGAGAGGAGAGGTCAGCTGTCATATGGCAGCTTAATCTCCCCTCTGCGGTGCGCACGATCGCGTCGGGAAGGTTTGTTAGGGCGGACGTCGAATCAATGTCCAGTCAGGGTGGCAGCACCACCTGCTGGACGTAGATTCAACCTACGTCGGCCCCCAAAAGGTTAACAACAAGTGTTCGTTATTTTGGAAACAAATACACTATAAAAAAAAAAAAAAAAAGGGCTTGATTCATTAAGCTGCACTGCTAAAGCACCGCACCTTAATGAGAAGGAGCGTCCACTATGCATGCCTTACATAGCAGCGCTCGCTACTATGTAAACAGCATGCCTTCCTTACATAGCAGTGTGCCTTCCTATGTATAGGAAGGCACATGGGTCTAATATTTTTTACCTGCCCATTCTTTACCATTTTTTATATAAAGCAACCCTAAAATGTATATTATATTACCAAAACGTAAAAGCTACTAAATAGTACTGGTGATTGATTATATCAAGTTCATCAATGCTGCAAACATTGGGAAGAAGTTTAGGAAAATGTTCATTAATTCCTGGGGGGCTAATACTTTTGGCCTCAACTGTAAAAAATTCAGTTTTATAACCAACACATACAGCAAAGATGCACATAATAAACAGCACTGAAACAAGGTCAAAGTGTTGTAAAGACGATCCAATAAAAATGACTGTCAAGCACTGGACAAGCATATCTATAATACCAATAAAAAGAAAAGTGAAATGTGCTTGAGTGTAGCCAGTTTAACACCAGGATTATGAACGCAGAAATAAGCTGCATGTTTATAGAGCAAATTAACCGACCCCAAAGATTTTAGAGTTCTAGAAAACAATCTCCATGTGGCAGAAGAAAAAGAGAAATGCTCATCGGTGATTAAAAAGTGGAACAATCAGGCAAACTTTGTATGGCTGCTTTGGCACTAGTTGTATTACAGTAGAAAATCACACAAAGCACAAAGGCCTTCTGCAAATGGCTTAATATTTCATGCAGACACTTCCATACCTCATCAGTAAGCCGGTCTATTCTATAGAGGCTGGGGTGAATCATTTTCATCTGATGAGCTACTGGCTGGTATTTTATCTGGCACATCGCAAAGACTCGATCATCCAGACGGGTACTGGTGCCAGTCCTGAAGGCTTTCTGCAAAGACAATACAAATACACTTATTCTATTCAATCATACTCCATCATAATAACGAGATTCCTGCGACAGCTCAGATATTCTTTTCCGATTCAAGTGCTGAATTCACAGAAAGTCTCATCAGATTGTGACTGGAAGAATGAGCTGGGCATATTGTTTCAAAAGCCAATGCCCTTTATAAAAAAAAAAAAAAAAAAATCTATCAAATTATTATGCATGTGCTGCCATTAAGGGCTTTTATTTTTAAGGCAATAATATACCAAACACAAGTCTGAGAGACTCCACTGTAAGGAAAACTTGCTGCCTGTTGCAGGTGTGAGGAGAGTCAAATGACCAGCTCAGTAACCAGTAGGTAAACCGCAAGAGTGATCACTGCCGAGTGCTGCACCTGACCGACTAGACATTCCTAGAACGACACGATGGATAGAGATGGGTGGTGGCTGCAATTATAAGTATATCTACAATATATAGTAGGCAGTGGAATTTGAAGGCCCCTTTCCTCACTTATGTGTAGCTAAGAATGCATCTGAGAAAATTGTGTAAAAAGACAGTGCCGCTGCTGTGGCAGCCACTTGCAATGTTCGCAACACGACTTTTGAGGAGGCCAAGGCCCCATTTCCAGTGAGTGCTATTCACCTTGTTTTCCCTCTGTAGCTGGCTAGAGATCAGACCAACCCAGACATCCTCACTGCTGCCACCTGATTTCCATATCAGACAGAAAACATGCAGTTTTACAAATTACAGACACCAGGTGGCAGCAATGAAAATGGCTGCAGATGGCTCTTGTTCCCTCCAGCATCCTGCAGAGTTCACTAATGCTACTCTCAGCGGTTCAAACACTGCGCAGTCAGACGGGCACAGTCCAGCTCATCACAGGCTGTGGCCCGGTAGTGGTCTGTGGACCAGGGGTAGAGAACCACTCTTGTAGTGGACAGAGCTTTTGCCTTGCAGCACTGCTTCTCAGTTTAAATCTGGCCCAGGACAGTAACTGCATAGAGTATTTTATGTTCTTCTCGTGTTCGCTCGCTTTTTTCCATGTGCCCCAGTTTCCTACATCTCAAAAGCATACCACTGGCCCCACAATACATTAGGAACATAAGACAATGACTGGGTAGGTAGGGATTTGATTGTGAGCTCCATCGAGGGACAGCTAGTGATATGACTATTCTTTGTAAAGCACTGCGGAAGAGGTTAGCACTATATAAATACATGATAACAATGCACAATAATAAATTGACTGCTTGAGTGTTAAACACTCAAGCAGCAAATGTTTTCTTACGGGCCTGCAGAGTCCTCAATTTATGTTTTTGCTCTTCGAATGTAGAGAAGTTAAAATAAAAAGAATTTACTAGCAAAGGTAGAGATCGGAACCAAAAAAAAAAGGTGTGTGTGGGTATTAATATTTAGCATACTACAGATATGTGTCATATTTTAAAAGCAGAAACCAGGGCATAGATTCTTAAAGTTAGGTAATCTGTCAGTAACAGCCATCTGACAATTATTTACTAACCAAATATTGCATTGTGAGGTAAAGGTCTCGCCTCTCCCCCTCAGTGTTTCAGTGGTTGCTTAGCTGACCATGTAACACTCTTCACACCTGCAGCAAGTGTCCCTCACAGCAAAGTCTCTGGATAGAGGTTTACTTTAATGGAGCACTACAGTGATATTTAGGCTACGGAGATTACCCCAGTAGCATGTTTCTACTAGAAAGAGCAACACATATTAGGTAGTGTTTTTGTCTACAAAGGTTGGCTGGATAGGATAACTTATAGAACACAAACAGATCCTGGTGTCAGTAAAGGTGGCCATACACTGGTCGATTTGCCATCAGATTCGACATACAGATAGATCCCTCTCTGATCGAATCTGATCAGAGAGGGATCGTATGGCCACCTTTACTGCAAACAGATTGTGAATCGATTTCAGCCTGAAACCGATCACAATCTGTGGAGCTGCCACCCCCCCCCCCCCCCCCCCTGCGGCCGGCGCAAGTCCCCTGGTCCCCGCTGTCTTCTTCTCTACTCCGGGCTCCAGACCGTTCCTGCAGCTACTGAACTTCCTGTCCAGGGGAAGTTTAAACAGTAGAGGGCGCTCTACTGTTTAAACTTCCTGCCGGGACAGGAAGTTCTGTGTAGCTGCAGCCGGCCCGGAACCCAGAGCGGAAAGAAGACAGCGGGGACCAGGGGACTCTCGCCGGCCGGAACAGGTAATGTATACCCGCTGTGTGGCATAGGTCATCGGGCATTCGAACGGCGCTATCGACGCACTCCCTTCGATAAAAATGATCGGATCTCCCGGAAAAAAAAATAGAACTTTTTTTTCATTCGACTGAAAAATCGGATTTCCTGTTTTTTTCCGATTTGTATCCATCCGAAATGCGAGATATTTTTCTTTAATTTATGTAAAGATTGTATGGTGTGTGTTAGATTGTCAATTTATTAATATACACACCCAAGCATTTTTCTCAGAGTTTCCAATCATTTTTATCATAATTGGGGAAAAATTTAACATAAGTGTGTGTGGTACACATTGGTCATATTTTTGAAATGTTACAATCAGTCAGAAAAATTTATTTCAATTCTTAAATTGAACAGATATTTTAAAAATTGTATGGTGTGTGGCCACCTTTAGGCTGATAACAGCAAATATCTCTCTCCTCTCTGTTCTGTGAGCTCACCATGATGCTCCTATGTTAATATCCTCTCTGTATGTTTTACATGAAGGATGAAAATATGCCCAAAGAGCCATGCAATATGTGCCTAGCAGTAATAGTCAAGCCTCTCTAGATGTTAAGCTTGCAAGGGCATGGACCTTCCCCTAGTGTTCCCTGTTTTTGTTGTACCGGTATTTGTAACTACACATCAATTGTATTTGTACTTGTGTTGCTGAATGGCCTAAATGCACAATATATTGAAGTCCTCATGTATATTTACTCCCCATCTGTTGTCTGTTTCGTACTCTGTACAGCACTACAGAAGATTTAAAAAAAAAGATTAAACTAATCTGAATTTATTGTTTTGGTTTCTTTGATGTTTAAGATACAACATAAATATTTTAATAAGAAAAAGCAGAGTTAGTACCTGCTAACGATGTTTTCAACAATCCTTCAGGGCAAAGGTGAGACGTTGCTCCTCCCAGGAACAGGAACAGACAGCACTTCCCCTATAAAAAAGTCACATGGTTAGTCCACCCTCAGTGCGTTTAGCAAAGTACCCGACAGGTGAACATTCCACTAACCCATAACCGTGCAACTATCAGACACAGACAATTAACACCCGGGTGGGATCGTTGCCCTGAAGGATTGTTGAAAACATCGTTAGCAGGTACTAACTCTGCTTTTTCCCCACAATCCTTCAGGGCAAAGGTGAGACGATTAACAAGTAATACAACCTCAGGGTGGGACCAATGCTTGGAGAACGTTTCTACCAACCGCCTGGTCGTGTGCAGACATTGCATCAATTCGGTAATGACAGATGAACGTAGAAAAGCTTGACCACGTTGCTGCTTTACATATTTGCTCAGGCGAAGCCCCTGCATTATTAGCCCAAGAAGCTGCCCTAGCTCTAGAAAAGTGAGCTTTAAATGAAGCAGGAGCCTCACTTCCCATAACTCTGAAAGCTTCTATAATAGCTAACCTAATCCAATTAGCTATAGTAGATTTAGAAGCTATCTGACCTACAGTTTTCCCTGAAATAAAACAGATAAGGAATCGGTCTTCCAGACATCTGCAGCTCTGTTCAAGTATTCCAGAACACATCTTCTAACATCTAATGAGTGAAAAATCCTCTCTTTTCCACAACTTGGATTCACAGAGGGTAGGCAAAATAATATCCTGCGACCTGTGAACCCTAGACATAACTTTTGGACAAAACTTTGGATCCGTCTGTAATACTAACCTATCCTGAAAATAAGGACTTTTCATAGACAAGGCCTGTAGCTCACTAACCCTTCTGGCTGTAGTGATGGCTACTAAAAATACCGTCTTTAATGTAAGAAATTTAAAAGAACTGTCCCCTAGCGGCTCAAAAGGACCTTTGGACAGCCCCTCTAATACTAACGATAAATCCCAAGGAGAAACGTATGGCTTGTAAACTGGCAGTTTCCTAGATAGAGCCTTCCGAAATCTAAGTATTGGAGAGGAAGACAAGGGGATACCTGAAAAAGCAGATAAGGTAGCAATCTGCACCTTAAGCGTACTCACAAATATTTTTATCCCAACCGTCCTGGAGAAACCAGGACTGCTGGGACTGACAAGCTATCAAACTTAGAGCCAGATAACCAAAGATGGAAAGTCTTCCAGTATTTCAGATAGATCCTCCTAGTAACTTCCTTACAGCTAGTAACAAATGTAGAGGCTGCCTTCTCAGATACTCCCAACTTTTTGAGTGAGGCTAATTTAAGATCCAGACTAACAGATTCAATCTTCCTGGATGCGGATGCCACAGGTTCCCTTGTAGCAGTAGATCCGGCCTGCAAGGAAGTCTCCAAGGGTCTTCTGATGCTAACCTGAGAGCTGAAAACCAGCTCCTTCTCGGTCACCAAGGTGCTATCAAAATCATCCAATTTTGACAACCTCTCCATTTGCTGATGACCGCCGGAATCAAATTGAGAGGAGGAAATGCATACAGAAGTGGAAAGTTCTACTCTTGAATGAATGCATTCACCCCCCTGCTTTGATCTCTTGGATTGAGAGAGAAACAAGTCTGAATCTGGGTATTGTCTTCTGTTGCAAACAGATCGATTGACGGTGTTCCCCATCGTTTTATGATGTCTGCGAAAACACCTCCTTGTTTAGAGACCATTCTGATGACAGAATCCTGCTTCTGTTCAGTTTGTCTGCATGTATATTGAGTGTTCCCTTGAGATGAACAGCTCTCAAGGATGACACATTCTTTTCTGCCCAAGACAAGATGTCCTCCGCTTCCTCCTGCAACAACAGGAATCGCGTGCCTCTGTTTGTTGATAAACGCTACTGCCGTAACGTTGTTCGACTGGATCAGAACATTGGACTGCAACAGTATCGATTGCACCTGAAATAAAGCCAGCCTTACTACTGTTAATTCCTTTCAATTGGATAACCTTTGAGACTGATTTTGTCCATTTCCCCTGAAAGGCTCTGTGAGCTATATGAGCTCCTCAGCCCCAGGCGCTTGCATCCGTAGTTATTACGTTGTCTACAGGCCCCTTCCAAGGCCTGCCCTTCATAAGGTAGGATTCCTCCAACCACCGTTGCAGAGACACACAGTTTGAGGGATTTTAACTTTGAAAACTAATGTTTGTGGACGACCGTCCCAATTTTCTAGGAGGAACCTCTGTATCTTCCTGATATGCGCTAATGCCCAGGGAACTGCCACCATCGTGGATGACATTAACCCAAACACCGACAAAATCGTTCTTAGGGAAACTTTGTCTTCCCCTTGTAATGATTTCACTGCCAAACTTATCTTCAGAATCTTCTTGGGAGGAAGGAAAATCATCTGTTTTACTGAATCCACTAGCATGCCAAGAAACTGAGTTCTCTGACTTGGAATTAGAGAGGACTTCTCCAGGTTGATGATCCAACCTAGGGATCGGGGATGTTCAGATACCAGATTCAAATGGATTTTCAGCTGTTCTGCTGAACTTCCTAGAATAAGCAAGTCGTCTAAATACGGAATGATTAAAATCGATTGTTCCCTTAACGGAATTAATGCTTCTCCCAGAATTTTTGTGAACATTCTTGGGGCAGAAGTGATCCCAAACAGGAGGCAAACAAACTGGTAGTGTTCTACCATCCCATTTATTCTCACTGCAAAACTTAAGAATTTTTATGATTTTTGGTGAATCGGCATATGCCAATATGCATCTCTTAGATCCAGAGATGCCATAAAGGCCTCTGGAAACAATAACTCCCTTACTGATTCCATCCGAAAATTTTTCATAAACCGACTCAGGTTTGTTAGGTGCAGAATCAAGCACAGGATGAATTCCATTACCTTGTACAGCTCCACGGAATATGTTGGCGCTTTATAAATCAATAATAATAATTCTGTCTTAGCATGTTCTGCAATATGCTCAAAATCTCTGGAACCAGAGTGGGATCTCTTAGGGCCTTTGAGATCACAAATCTTGATGGTGGAGGAAGGGCAAACTATTTGGAAACCAAACATTATTGTCTGGCGAATAAATGGATTTTTTGACACTTTTGCCCACCTAAGAGAAAGTATCTTAGCCTTCCCCCCACCGCCTGACACGAGTCATTGGGATTCTGACTGGGTCTCTAGAGCTTTAGACTTAAAGCCCCCTTTCCTGGACTTGTCAAAAGTCCACCTCCTGCCTTTACTTTGATCCTTAGAGGCATCCTTTTGATCACTTCTTGGCTTACGAAAAATATTGTTACCACAGTCTTCTGTTTCTTAAGCAAAACTTTATTTTTATTCAATGTTTTTTTTTTTTTTTTTTTTTTTTTTTCCAAAGCTGAATCCAGTTCTGGACCAAACAACAATTCACCTGAAAAAGGGACACCACACAGCCTGTTTTTGGATGAGATATTACCATCCCATATTTTAAGCCACAAGGCTCTAATAGAAACAGAGCAATGGACCTGGCAGTAAACCTAATTGCTTCAGCAGAAGCATCTGATAAATATGCAGCAGTTTAAATGAAAATAGCAATAGAATTAAACAATTGCAAAACAGGTGCACCAGCCAGTATGTTAGCTTTGAGCTGATTAATCCACAGCTCCAAAGTTGTGGCCACACATGTAGAGGTAAAAGCCGGCCTAAACATAGCCGCACTAGCCTCCCAAGACCTTTTCAAATAAACATCCACCTTTTAATTAAGTGGATCCTTCAGCTTTGTATAATTGATTATGAATAAACAAAACATCTACCACATCCTCAATACAGAATTTAAACTTTGAAACAGATTCAGATTCTATTTCTCTAGTGTCTGAAACTATCAACTTCAGTCACAGATACTCCAGATACAGCAACCTGAGAAGTGGATGGATTAGCATTCAATAATGAGGACTTAGTTGATTCCAATGAAGCATTAATCACCTCTCTAAAGGATTCAATGTATCCTGAACAGAGTGACCCGGCTCCTCCCCTACAACCCTCTGTATGCACAACTGACAGAGTTTTTGCATAGGGCAACATAAAAATTGCACAAAGGGCATGTTTTATCATTAGGAGGATGCCTATGCTTATCTGCAGCAGCAGCAGATTTAGCAGAAGCCTTAGTATTGGCATAAACAACAACACAACAAGGCATGTAGCTCTGCTCACACATATAGCACAATCAGCCCAGAAAGAGAAACCATTATCTCACCTTTTGGGCGGCCTGGTTGCTCTCAATCCTCTCAGCGTCTGACATGCTTCCAGCTGACACATCCAGCGCAGGACAAACTCTCTCTGAGCAACAGTGCTACAGGCCCGCGCAGCTTCCCCTTGAAACATACCTGGCCTGCCGCGAATGGATGAGTGGCGGCCCGGAAGCTGCAGAGAGAGTAATGAGCCAGCACTACAAATTGTTACTTTCGGCATACCCGCCGGAAAGTACGCATCCGGACGCGGCCAAGCGTCCTAATGGCCGCAATGCGCTTCACGCTGCACATGGCCGCCGGCTTACCTCCGTCCTGCTCACTCCGCCGCAAGGCCGCCAAGGGGAACCCACGCCTTCCACTCTTGCTCTCCCTGGAAGCGGGAGAGAAAGGTAGGCAAACCCCAGGAAAGCTCCAGCCTGGGGCGCATGGCCAGACTGCCTCAGTACCACAGTCTCAGCCACCCAAAGAGATCCACCTGCAGCCCAGCACACAGGCTTCACCCAGAGGGGAGATGCCGACCTGCCTGGACGCAGGAACAAACAGCACTGAGGGTGGACTAACCATGTGACTTTTTTATAGGGGAAGTGCTGTCTGTTCCTGTTCCTGGGAGGAGCAACGTCTCACCTTTGCCCTGAAGGATTGTGGGGAAAAGAAAGGATTTATTCTTTCCAAACATAGGATCGTTATTCAACCTTCACAATTGTGCAAAAACACAACAATGATTTTGTTCTAGTTCTCTATCTGATGCCCAAAGAAGAGAAGAAAATGGCAGACTGATGAATATACTACCTATCATAAAGGTGCATGACACAGGAAGAACTTGGCAAAGGTGAATAAGGCAAGAAAGATGTGCGCATGAGATTCCATACAGTACATTATCTGTGGAATGCTCTGCTCCTGGAAGTGTATTCAGGACTGGTAGCCGGTACTTAGGCTAGGTTCACAGTGGCTGTTGCACTCCCTGTAGCAGCAGGAACGCAATGGATCAAGAATGTGGCGCCACACATTACCCTCACATGCATGCAGTCAATGAAATGTATGCTTTACAGTTACTGTTAACACTAGAGTGCATGATGCTGCATGCTGTTTTACTGCAACACACCAACCGCACTGTGAACATCATGTACTGGGTGTATTGCAGGTCAAGCAGTGCTACAAAGTGGCAGTTACGCCACACGGCAGCGCACCACTGTGAACTGAGCCTAATGCTGGGAATACATGGTTCGTTTTTGAGGTGATTTGATGGTTTGATTGATAATTTCCAACATGTCCAATCTCCCTTTCGCCGCTCGATTTCTGATAGAAGTGAATGGAAAAAGATAAGAAAAACGAGCGAAAGATAAGAGAATCGACTGCAGAATCAAGTGGCAAAAACCATTGAGAGGAGAATCGAGCGCCAGAAACGAACCGTGTATTCCCAGCATAACAGAGAAGAGAAAATCTCAGATGTAGGATACGGGCAATTAGAATTAATCTGTTTTTGCAGTACACTATCATCAGAACTACATCAAATACCATTTTCCCATCTGTATGGGTCAGATTCACTTCAATGAGGTCCTGTCTAAAACAAGTAATGTCACAAAAAATACAAATCTACTTGTCACATGTATGCAAAATACCAGGTTCCACACATCCAATAAATACATGGCAAGTGTGCTTGGGGTTATGCCAGGTTACGTTTGCTCCGTTTTTCACATGCCTCATTAAAGAGGCCCCAAACTAATAAGTTATCAATCCATGCAAAATAATGAACATTACATTTTATATGAAATCCTGATTTTTATTTTTTTTTATACAGTAAAAATTCATAAAAAGAGACTCTGAAGTCTCCTGAAAATTACCATTATTGTCCCTCTTAAATCGCAGCAGAACCGCGGCTAAAAACCCCCTCAATCACCCCAAACTCATGGGGTACATCGCAGGCTCCTTCCGCATAGAGGCAGCGCAGCTCTGCCTCTATGCGTGTCAATCAGCCTGGATCGCTGCCTCTCCCCTGTCCCTCTCAGTCTTCCTTCACTGAGAGGGGCGGGGGAGAGGCGGAGATACACGCTGATTGACGCGCATAGAGGCGGCAGCAAAATCCACGACCAAGAAAGTCGTGGATTTTGCCTGCCGTGAACCCCCGTGAGTTTGGGGTGATTGAGGGGGTTTTCAGCTGCGGTTCTGCGCCGATTTAAGAGGGACAATAATGTTATTGAGGTTTTTAAAATAAAAACCTAGTTTTCAGGAGACTTCAGAGTCTCTTTAAATTGAATGCAAACAGAAACCTCTCCCCCCCCCCCCCCCCCCCAGCGCATCCTGCCTAGACAGGATTGTGTTGCATGCTAGGACGACTACTACTCAGGATCCCCAAACAGAAAAAAAAAAAATGGCTTGTTTGCATTTTTCATGCATGATGTTGCAAGATGTTGGTAGCCTGAATTTGATGCAGCAACCCATAGCATCAACAATGTTAAACAATGGTGGAGAAGTAGCTAGGTAGTATTGTTGTATTTTCGATTTATAACGCTCCGGGTGCAATAGGGTCAAAAGTATTTTGTTTGGTTCCTCTTTAAGCTTTCATTTTATTTTTACACAGTAATACAAAATACTGTATTTGGATTTGACAACTGAACAATTAATCTACTAACCTGCTTTAGAAGAGCCAATATATACAGTGGAAACAGCTTCAGAGAACTGGGTGCTATCAGGGCAGTCTGCTGTTGATTTGAATGTGTGGAATTATAGGACGACAAAGCATCTACTACTGCATTCACTAAGGCTTCTCTTGCATCAGAAATACTGGAGGATATGGATCTGTCCACAGCTGTAGAAACATACATACAACACAAAGCCATCCTAATGAAATCTTACTTACTGTGGCCATCTTGTGGCCAAATAGTAAAACTACACACACATCCATTTTTTAATAAATAAATACATTTTTTTTACATTTAAAATTAGCTGTTTACCTCCCACACCAAAAATTATCCACACACAATGTTTAATACAAAAAAAAAGAAAAAAATGAAAAGAAAAAAAACTAAAAAAAAACCAACATAGTTACCTAAGGGTCTGAACTTTTTAAATATGCATGCCAAAGAAGTATAGGAATATAATTTTTTAAATTATGGGCTTGTAAATAGTGATGGACGCAAATTGAAAAAATGCACCTTTATTTCCAAATAAAATATCGGCGCCATACATTGTGATAGGGACATAATTTAAATGGTGTAATAAGCGGGACAAATGGGCAAATATAATACTTGGGTTTTAATTACGGTAGCATGTATTCATTTCAAACTATAATGGCCAAAAACAGAAATAATGATTTTTTTCCATTTCTTTCTTAATATTCCTGTTAAAAGGGATTTAGAATAAAATAATTCTTAGCAAAATGGATCACCCAAAGAAAGCCTAATTGGTGGCGGAAAACAAGATATAGACCAATTCATTGTGATGAGTAATGAATAAAATAAAGAACCCTTCGGGCTTAAGTGGTTAAAGAAAATAATTTCTTTGTTACAGCTGATACAAATGCTACAAAAAAATCTGCACTGTTTCTACTTTCTGCTTTCATGGAAGCACACATATTGTTAACATCCGATGCTTTCAAATGAGCTTATTTATCTGCCGTGGCAGTCATGTGACACAGGGGAGATATCCAATTACAACTTGTGATTAGACACAGATGAGGGGGAATTAGACAGGAAAAACTCTCTAAATACATACATACTTCTCTATGTTTTCCTTCTGTCCTGTGCAAGAGTTCAGGTGCACTTTAAAAAGTGTCACTGAAGCCATAAATGCAATTATACACCAACCTGCCAAAGCATTAAAACAACCTGATTAATAATGTGTAGACTCCCTATTATCCCCAAAAGAGCTCTGAGCTATTGAGGTATGACCTCATGATACAACCTCTGAGGGTGCCTTGTTGTATCTGCCACCATAGGCAGCAGATCCTTTGAGCCCTGTAAATAGAAAATAACTTTTGGATTGTCGTCTTGCAGCGACTAGATCACTTACATCACTAGATATATGGCTACCTTAAAACTCATTATTGTGCACTTGATATCCGCTTACCCATATTTGCCAAAAGGCAGGTAACAGCCTGTACATCAGCTCCTGCAAACACATCTGACAGCGAATTTACCACAGGTAAGCATAGCGTGTGCACACGTATTTTCCGCTGACCTGTTAACAATAAAACACAGTGAAGTCATTAAAAACAAAAAGAGATACAAAACTTTCAGGTGTGACAGCATTTATCTTTATATGCTTACCGTACAAACACAGATAAGTGTAAACTTTGACAGGAAAAAGGCCACAGTAAATTTACAACACACTTTTATGGCAATATACCGTAACTTTGGTAAACTCAACTTTCATAGTTCCCCTGTGGATAATTACCTTTGCTAGATGTGTAAAGAAGAGCAACCTGAAAGCAGGCTAGTGATGTATCTATAAGACTTTCGTCAATAGACATTTGCACTGCAAACCCTGCATCTTCATTAATGTTAGCAAGTGACAGCAGATCCGTAGAACGTACAAAGAAATTCCCATGAAAAGTGTGTATTGAGAGGCCTGGTAAGAAAAATAAAATAAACATGTCATTTCATAAATGTATAATATAAGATAACCCCTGAATATATTATCCATCAATATTTTAACTGATTAAATGTACTATATACACAGTACTCTAAAATAAAATACCATATTTTTCTGACAGACGAAAAGAGGTAAAAAAAATTCAGGGGGTTTATGGACCTTTTCCCCCCATCTCAGGCCAATACAAGTGCCAGTTTACAGACAGCCAATAGCATTAAGTGCCTCCTGTCTGCAAATTGGCACTTGTATTGGCCTAAGGAAGCGGGCTTGGACCCGTGAAATGCGTTGCCTGTGCATAATAAATTCTTATTGTCACATTTCACTGTCTTCATTGACGTACGTCTCACTTACACACAGACAAGGTGTATATATATGGAGCCTCCTGCTGCCTGCTACTAGTTACCTGCTATATGGAGTAGGCTTGCCAGCCCCATCATCGGGAAGAACAACTGGACGCAGTACCTGGTTCCTGGTCTGAGTGGGACAAAAGCCTGCAGGCTGACAGAACCCATACAGGGTCTTCAGATTGCTCCCCTTGTTCTGACTGACAGAGCAAAAATTAACAAAGCCCCCTATTCTATCAACATTTTTTTAAATAACTAAAAGCATTGGCACCACCCCTAACACACTGTTATGGAAAGAAATGCCAGTCAAATATAATTTGATCTTATAATGGGAGCAGGAATTAGAGGCAGCTTAGCAAATGGCATCAGCAAATGACTGAATTTCCACAGTTCATGGCAATACCACAAATTCAACAGATTAACCTCTTGGCTGATCCATCTGGCATTGCTAAGAGGCCTTTATTAGTAAACACCAATGATACACTGTGTGCACGTACGGAAAAAAACTGCAGTGAGGCACAGGAACGAAACGGCTGTCAGGCATCCCTGCACACCCCACCTGCACATACAACCGGTACCTCCTTGTACATGCACACAGTGTATTATGGATATTTACCAATAAAAGTCACTTAGCATTGCCAGACACCTTTCTTTTTTGTCTTCTCTTTTAAACTGTTTGACTCAAAGCACCTGAGATCTACAGCCACAAAGGCTCTGTAAGCCATCCTGGGTCTTGCTCAATGACTTCTTACTGGCTCTGGATAGGATTTGAAGAAAAAAAAAAATAGATCATGAAAAAATAGGAAACTGTAGGCCATTTAATCCATACCTTTCGTACAACGTATTCTCATGACTGCTTCAAATCCAACCTTCCTAGTCAAATAATGATCAAGGTCTTGTTTGAATTTGTCAGCTTGTGCTGTATTGTGCTTATGGTGGAATGAAGGATAATAGTAAATGCATCCGGCAGAATACTTCGAAACACAGGCTAAAATATAAGAAAAAGAATTAAACAATTAAACATAGTAAAGATAACACTAAATAAAATGAATACATTTATTTACGTACAAAACAAATCAGTTTGGCTCTTCATATCCTTTATGTTACCAACTGGCCATCCTTCATTTTCTCTGTATATGAATTACTTCTTATAGGCAATTTTAGCTCTTTAGCCCCCCCTTATTAAAGAGATTCCACAATAAGTCAAGCGCAGGACCAATTCCAGGTTTGGCAATAAGCGCAGCAACTTTCCCCTAGGCCCCAGACAGAGGGGAATATGAGAAAGGAGGATTTCCCTTTGCTCTTATTTAACCCATATATAAAGATACTAGAGAGGGCATGAGGAGGTCAGCATGCTCACCCTAACATATTTACAAAGGCAGGGACAAGAAGATAAGTTTATGCAGTTATAATACTGCAGTGCTGGCCACAGTGTTCAGAAGAGGGAGGTGGTGGGCAATATAAGGTGATCTGAGCACATAGGAATAGGGTTATTAATACCAAGTAGCTACTCGGAATGGAAATTGTAATTAGCCAGCCCTGCACGCGCGCGCGGGGGGGGGGGGGGTGTTAACTTACCAATGCAGCTGCTGTTAGATGATGCGCTTCACAATGTGTTCCATGTCACTCCTATGCTTCCTCCTTCCGGGTTGAAGGAGGATGCATGGGAGTGAAGTGGAACGCAAATGGAGCGCATCCTCTAACATCGGCAGCATGGGTAAGTTAACCCCCCTCTCCCGCGAGTAGCGCCGGCTAATTTAAATTTAGATTCTGAGTAGCTACGGTAAGAGCAACTGTACATAGGAACATACTGGCTGTTAACTCCCAGGTCTTTAATCTCTTATGGGGGATTATCAGATATGCTCAATGAAATGCAAAGACTTTCAGCCTGCATGCATATTGAATGTAAATTATGCTACTTGGAATTTGGCCAACTGCATTACTGAATTTCATAGGCCCATTTCAAAGCTACAAACAATTTGCAATCAAGTTTGCATGCAAGCCGGAATAACTTGCATCTTAAAGGGCACTAGGCACCCAGAACATTTGTCTTTAGCAATGAACGTTCCCATGCAGTACACCGTTGTGGGTGGAGGTGTGGGGGGGGGGGGGGGCGGCACCATTACTTACCTTTGGGGAGCTGCTCCTGTAGCCCTCATCTGTGTGGAGCACCCCATCACTGTCCGCAGATGCCATAGTTATAGCATTCTGCCTGTGTAGCACACTCTTGGCCACAATGCATGGTGGGAGCTGTATTACATAGGTGTGAGTACATCTCCCACCAGGGAGATTTATGTACTACAGCTCCTGGCATGCACAGGCAGATTCATTGAACTGCACCTGCGGTGGACAATGATGGAGTACTCCATACTGACATGGGTGGGAGATTGTCTGTGGGGCTACAGGCTTACACTTGAGAAAGGCCTTTGGCCAAAATGTTGTGTTTTTTTAGTGGTTATAGTACTTTAATAAATCCACAAATGTTGTAGAAATCCAAGTAGAGACCCCGTCTTTCTTCTATTTGGACTGTGGGGCTACAGGACCAGCCCGCTGTAGGTAAGCAATGGCAATCTCCCTTCCCCATACGTACTGCAGTGTTCTCCCCAGGCCCTTTTAGCGGGGTGCTCCACCCGGCTAGTTTTAGTGAGCACCTGGCTATCATCAGCTCACTTCAACCTGTGCTGTAAGCAGAGTTACACAAAAAAGTGAAAACCCTGCATTCTCTCCTCGCGCCCCACCCGGCTACTTTTTCATGCCACCCTGCTGCAAAAAAAAAAAAAAAAAAAAAATCTGGGGAGAACATTGTACTACTTGTTAACAAAAAAAAAAAAAAATTGTCGATCATATCTATTGCTAAAAAAACAAAAAACAGATGTGCAACACACAAAATGTTGTACATAGTTAATAAGTTACAATCCTATGCATCAAAAAATAAGGGGCTGACCTAGGGATAGGAAGTTAAACAAAAAAAAGGACAGTTCTGGGCTGAGCACAATATCTCATTACTAGGGTGTAAGGCGTAAATCTTTGACTAGTGCAACTGTTGCACTGTTATACCAGTTAACTTTGTACGATACTTGCTGCCTGCCATGAAAAACTGCTCCTACGTTGGTGTTTTCATACTTGTGCCACAACAACTTTATTCATCCCTGTGCCACTCAATGCACGTTCTGTTACAATTTCCACAGTAGACACTGATATGTGTAGTTTCCTGTCTTGTATAACTATGGGGTTAATGTTAAGGGGAGGGTCCATTGATTAAGGAATTGAGATCCAGTTGGAAATAGCATGCACCACCATATTCACTGTTCTACACCTGGTTAAGATTTAATCCAGGGAAACAGTTGTGAGTGCAAGCCTTTTTTGTGACATACCAATCACTGCCAAGGAAAGAATATTTCGTTATTTTGTTAATCTATAGCACAGACAGTTTGTTGTCCAGGAAGTGGCCAGTGCTTGGATTCATGACAAAGCAATTTATTTCACATTAGCTATCAACAAGCTTCTACACCGACAGAAACAAACTAACTGAATGCCTATAAAAACCTAAAAAAATATACTATATTGCTAAAATTATAAAGGACAACTAGCCAAATCATTGAGTTTAGGTTTTCCACTTGCTTCTATGGCCACGGAAGTATAAAATGAAGTACCTAGGCATGAAAACTACTTCTACAAACATTTGTGAAAGAACAGGTTACTCTATGGAGCTCAGTAAATCCTAGCGTGCCGGTGCAATAGGTCCATTTGTGACATTTTCTTGCTATCAAATATTCCATGTTCAACCAATGAAGGTAAAGCAATTGGGAACAAAAGCAACTCAGCCACAAAGTGGTGCGCCATATTATATCAGAGCAGTACCAGTGCATAGAAGTTGCCACCTTTCTGCAGAGTCAGTAGGTACAGACCTCCACACTTCACATGGCCTTCAGATTAGCTAAAAAGCAGTGTGTACAGAGCTTCATGGAATGGGTTTCTATGGCGGAGCTCTACATCTAAGCCTTACATGACCAAGTACAATGCAAAGCATCCGATGCAGTGGTGTAAAGGACACTGCCACTGGCCTTTAAAGCAATGAAGACATGTTCTCTAGACTAACAAAGCATGCTTTTCAGTCTGGCAAGCTATTTGGCGAGTCTGGGTTTGGCAGATGAATGGTAATTGCAAGACTGTACTGTGCCAAGTGTAAAGTTTGGTGCAGAAGGGATTATGGAGTTTTGGTTATCTGTCAAGGATTGGGCTTAGCCCCTTAGATCCAGTGAAAGCAACTAAATTCTTCACAATACCAAGTAATTTTGGACAATTTCATGCTCCAAACTTTGTGAGAACAGTCTGGGGACGGTGCCTTCCTCTTCCAACCTGATAGCACACCAGTGCACACCGCAAGGTCCATAAAGACATGGTTTATTAAGTTTGGTGTGGAGGAACTTTATTAGCCTGAACAGAACCTGGACCTCAACCTGAGAGAACAACTTTTGGATACATTTAAGTGGAGCCAAGCCTTCTTGTCCAACATCAGTGCCTGACCTCATAAATGCTATTCTGAAATAATAGTTAAAAATTGACTTCTAACCTTTTTTTGAAAACCTTCCCAGAAGAGTTAAATCTGTTATAGCTTCAAAAGCAGGGCCAGCTCCATACTAAAGGTTATGGCTTAATAACGGGATGTAAAAGTTCATGTGTGTGTAAGGGCTGGTTTCCACTGGCGTTTAGGATTCGGGGTGATCGCCGCATTGCCTCGCATCCCTCAAGTACTTCCAGTTGTCTTCCGTACAACCTCATGTGGCATCCCATTGGCGGCTTGGGGACTCTGATCCGTGCTGCAGAAAACTGCAGCATGCTATCCATAATTTCCCCCACGTTGCATCACACTGGATCGCTAAGATAAATTCGTGTCAACGGAAACTACTCGATTGATGAGAATTGGTTGTAGTCTCCTTGCGTTGCAGAGCGGTTTCTGCACAGCAACGTGTCTAGTGGAAATGGGTCCTAAAAGCAAGTGTCCCAATGTTGTTGGCAGTATAGTGTAGCAAGCCAAGTATGATACATACACAACATCAGATAGTAGAAGAACACACTCTTAGATAGTCTCTTGTGATGTTCAAACAGTAAAAATTGGAAGCCTTGAAGTCATGACAGTGCTTTGCTTTAATATAACAGGCACTGGAGTTTGTGTCTCAACATTAGATTTATATGTACCCCTTTTGAAAGCCTGTGCTGGTCAAGTACTCCCTGGTGTGGTAAAAATTATCTCAAGTACCCCCTGACACAGATATATTTAATAGAAGTATATAGTATTGGTTTCTACACAGTTTCAAAGCATTTACTATTTTAATGTGCTAAAATACCAATTTGGAGGGGTTTGAAAAGGATTTATCTTTAAATTTGTTACACTTAGCTATATTAACTCTGTATACCACCTGAATGCCTCAGAAGTATACCATGGGGTACATGTACCACATGCTGAGAATCAAGCTGCTAGTGGATGCAAGTTTCTATTGTCAGCAATTCAGCACATTATGTGTAGGTATTTACTTGCTTCAGCTTGACAGATGAACTCTGTCCTGGGGGAAGTCTTAGTCTGCAGCCTGCAGGGGTACACAGACGGTGCATATTCAGCAAGCTTTGCTTCCATTGTCATATTGCTGAACATTTTTAAACTTAATGAGGAGAGAGAAATGGGGTAACATAAAAGTGAACTTTATAAAGGCAAAGCCGTAGCTTGCAATTTTTCATTTTTGCCTGGCGTTAGTTTTTCTATTGACTGCTAACCGTAATTAGAGATGGTCAATGAGTGAACAGGAAGAGGGTGCCGGAGAGCAATTAGCAGCATCACAGGGGCAGAAAGGAGAACAGGGGTAGTGGTGGGCCTTAGGACAACTCACCATAAATGCCAGGTTCACCCATTCCTCCTATAGTTGTCTGCTCTTGTATCCTTTAAAAAGGTGATGTGAACAGCAGGTGCTGGAATTTAACCAGTTCCCGACCGCTGGTACGCATATCTACGCCCCTGTGGACTTCACTTCAGCAAGCTCATGATGAACCAGAACTCGTAGGAGTGTGTAAGGGGCTAAAAAGGACCAAAAAGCCCTCTTACCAAAAACGCCATGGAAAACAGAAACTGGCCTTCTTTAAACAGAAGGTATTTGCGATTATTCAGGTTAGATTGAGCATATGGGGTCACTGCCACTGATGAAGATTTATCTGCCATAAACACAGCCTGAATTAAAAAAAAAACATTCCAATCACAATTACTGCCGTAACATTGTACATTAGCACTGGAAAATAGTTTAAGTCTCACAAACCCAGAGAAGCCAAGTCAGAGTACTGGGAACTCAGAAGGAATAAATCCACAGCCGTCTGCTGCCCTGAGCAATCCAAGGCCAACTTCTTGTAGAAATCTGTCGCAGGACCCAGATGCTGTATACCCTGAAGAAAGAAACGCAGCGAAGAGTCACAACAAAAGCAACGCATTATACTGCTTTATAAAACATTCCAATTAACCACAGCCTTTATTCTCTATACAGCTGTGGTAGGTATGATCAAAGCTATGCAAATATTCTATCTTTACATTCAAATTATATGTAAATTATATGCAACTTGAAATTGGACCAGGGGAATTCCCTGTCAGTTTTTATTGGTTCAAGTTCAACCTCCTGCTGTACCGTGATAGGGTGCATAAAAATCTACAATAGATAAAACTTTTAGCATCCTCATTTTGGGATTATCATTGAGATGAAAACTGTATGTTTACATCTCAATGACAATCCCGAAATGAGAATGCTAAAAGTTTTAACTATTGTAGATTTTTATGCACCCTATCACAGTGTCAACATTACTGACACATGGGGGGGTGTCGGTTATCTGCCCATCAGGGCTCTCCATTAACCATTCCCTCCCCGACTGCTCCTAGATCAAGTGTGTAACAGATCAGAGATGTGTATACTGAGGAGGAGATGCTTAGTAGCAGCAGGGTGTTAATGAGAAAGAATGAAACAAAGTAGCATGTGAACAGGCACAAGCCAACAAGAGTTATATGTAGCATTCTAGCTGGCAGCTGTGTAACAGAAATGTCTAATGAGGGTATTACATTTGCATTTCTTTTCATAATCAATTGTGACATTTTCTTTTAGAAACTAAAAAATATGCTAGATGATGCAGCCTTCCAGGTTGGTGGGCATGTACCAATAAGTAACTGTTAGAAGAGATGTGCCTCTCAGGAAGCAAACATTGCCCCTCCCTCCCATACACTCCATGAACAACAGGCAGGAGTGGTTTTCTCAAAGCCCTTTTCCACTAGCAATCGCAATCACAAATGCCAGCTATTGCGATTATTCATTTGCATTGCATCACCCCTCTTAAAATCGCTCCAGAAAGAAACTGCAATTTGCGATTTACAAATCGAATCACTATAGTGGAAAATACTTCTATTTCTATGATAAAGTAGCAACCCTAGCGATTTAAAAATCACTAGCGATTTGCGATTCAGCTGTGAAGTGGAAAAGGGCCCTGAGCCTGACTGATTAAAGGGGACCTAAACTCTTCCACAAGAAAGAAGTGAAACAGAGAAACCCACCCTGTGTGTATTCAGAGATAACATCCTGTTTAATCCTCACTTATCTGAAAGTAATGAGCCACTGTAATTTGAGACATCATCTCTGTCTGATTTGTGCTGGGGGTGGGCGACGTTCAGACAGGCTATATGTAAACACAGGGAGTTAATGGTTTCTGTGCTCCCATGAATCTAGGAAGTAACTACTCAGCAGGATCTCAGTAGGAGTTCTGTGGGCTGCAACAAATGTTTTTCTTTAAAGGTTATTATGCTGTTTCTTATCTTTTAGAGCAGAGGAAGTTCTAGGATTAGGTCCGCTTTAAGACACCAAACTAGATAACACTAACTTTCGCCACAACTGCAATCATCATGTAAGTAACAAAAAACAAAAAAATTAAATATAGATACATAGACAGACACACACACACACCTTGTTTACCCACTATATAAAAGGTGTCCAACCTCAGTGCTAGTTAGTTTGTTGGGAAATACTGTATTAGCTCGACAAAATGATGTATACAGCAACTATGTGCTACATTTTTCTTTTAAAATAAAAGTAATTTTTTGTCAAATTGCTGCTCCACAAAATGGTTATACACGAGGCAGAGTATTATTTTTGTAACACCTTGACAGTATTTATGCCAACACGGTTGGACAGCATCAGATGAATAGGAGCTGTAGTTTTTTACCAACAATAAAATACAGGAAAGTATCAATATGAAGTGTACCTTGGTGCTTGATCTTTGGTTAGGATCTTCTCTTGATTGTAACAGCCCAGCACCCAGAGATGGCAGCTGCGTCTGAAACACTGATATACGCCCTCCAGTAGCAGACATCAGTTTAAACGCTCCTTGTAGAGCTGGGCCCAAAGCACTGTGCGTTTCTCTTGTGTTTAAAAACATACTGGGCAAAGCAGTGAGGAGATCTTTGATGAGCTATGATGAAAAGAAAAAAAACAAAATCAAGCATAATATGCACAAAATATATTGTCCGCTTGCATTATCTAAAACTGCTGTGCAAAACAAGCCAAATTCTAACATTTGCTTAGTTAAAGAAAAGCATTCTAAAGTATTTTTCTGATGAATCATCATTACTCAGGCATATTCACACGGTTAACAAGACAGAAAATGCTATTGCAGCTTAAAGGGAAGGTTCAAGCAAAAAAAAAAAATGAGATTCACTTACCTGGGGCTTCTACCAGCCCCATGTAGCCATCCTGTGCCCTTGTAGTCACTCACTGCTGCTCTAGTCCCCCGCTGGCAGCTTTCTGACCTCGGAGGTCAGGGCCACATTGCGTACATTTTTACGCATTCCAGCTAGTGCAGGAACAAAAATGTACGCGTTTCACCACTAACGCGTAAAAATGTATGTGTTAATGTTCCTGCACTAGCGGGAATGTGTAAAAATGTACGCAATTTGGCCCTGACCTCCGAGGTCAGAAAGCTGCCAGCGGAGGACTGGAGCAGCAGTGAGTGACTATGAGGGCACAGAATGGCTGCATGGGGCTGGTAGAAGCCCCAGGTAAGTGAATCTCATTTTCTTTTTTTTTGCTTGGACCTTCCCTTTAAGTAGAGAAAATGCATTTATAGAGCTCTTCATTACAGCTTTATTACTGTTTACAGCAATGGATAATAAGATACCCAATAAAATATAACAGAACATATTAGTATGTAAATAAAATGACTGTGTTAGCAACTGAGGGCTGGTGCACACCAAGAGCGCTTCTGATCGCTTTTAAAAACGCCAGTGCTTTGAAAGGTGCTTGGCTAATGTATTTGCATGGGATGGATCACACCAGAGTGATGTGATTTTCTCCCAAACGCAAACGCAGGTCCTGCAGCATTTCTATGTATGCAACACACTGGACTCACACCTAGCACAGGTCTGTGACTAGACCTGGAAGCCGGTGCCAACAGGTACACCACTCCTGCTAAACCGTACTAATGAACAAAAATAGAAGACAGCACACAGAAAGGCTTCAAGTAATCTGTATTAGGTTCATACAGTTACAGAGTGGCAGGACACTGTAACTGAACCTAATACAGATTACTTGAAGAAGCCTTTCCACGTGCCGCCTGCAGCATTTCTGCTGATTTCTGAAGCGATTCAGCCTCAATGATAAGTATAGGAAAGTGGAAACGTGGAAAAGCTTTGAAAAGTGGTAGATCAGAGCGATTTTACAAGCATTTTTGTTACAGAAACTGTTCAGTTTCAGCTCTACTGTAACAAAAAATAAAAATCGCTACACAAAAACGCTTGATTGCGCTTTTTGGTGTGCACTGGTCCTAAGAGGAGATAGGAGAAATTACGACAGGGATATTCTGCCAGGGTAAGAAAAACATATAAGGGATTGGGAAGTGACACATTATGGGTGTTGCTTTCAGCTCATGTGTGATATCTGCAAACACATTCTGTTTGAAGAGGATGCATTTGATTTGCCAATAGCGAGTCTACAGCCAGGGGTGGCTTCGTTGGGCACCGATAGGATTTAGTGTAGGATGGCTACCTATCAAGCAAAGTGGATACAATACAAAAGGTTCTCACACCTCTTTCCAACACTGGCACATAGCTTGATTCAGTATGGTGCTCCAATATTGATCCATCTCATAAATACACAGTATTTGAACACTGAACCTTGTTGTGTCTAATACAGAAGTAGGTCAGTATACAAAGCATGTTGTATGTTTCATGGCACAAAGCAACTTCCTTAGGGGCCCACAGTCAACTCAAGTATCTATAAGGACATGGGCTTTATCAGCATAGTTCACAAATTTTGTGTGTCAGTAAATATTGGCATATGGCTATCAGTATAAAAGGAACTATGGATTTGACCTCAGCAAGCTGGAAAAATTGGCACCGAACATTGGGTTTTGAACAACATCATTGAATGCCCCATTATATCACCACTTACGGGCTCTTGAGTGGATGACATATTCTACATAAAGCAAAAATAGCGCCAGCAACAACCATGGAGTTCCTGGTGTAACCACAAAGAGTAGGAAATAAAATTCCAGTTTATCTGAAATAAACATAATCCAGGTTTGCTCAGTGATATAAACTTGAAGGCCTTGATCTATTCCATTGCTCTAGCACCATCCTCCGGTAAAGTTTAGCAACCTCTTTGTCCCTTCCCAGGCAGAATTCAGGCGGTACTTACGGCATTGAGTGCTTCCTAAGAAAGCGCATCCATACTGTACATGCGTGAGCCCGGGCTTGTAGCGTGTGTAGTATGGATGCGCTCATCTTCGGATGTACTTGGGCACGCAAGTACTTCTAAAGGTTGTCCGAGAAGGAATAAAAAGGAACTCAACTGGTGAGAGGACAGGAAGGCTGTATGCTTTCCAGAGATTTCCTCTCCATAGCCAAGTCATTTTTTTTTATTTAGTTTCCAGTTTACTTTACGTTTAAAATAAGCCACATACCAGAATGGCATACATAAGAGAAAACACCTACCTCCATGCTTTCATGTAAATTTACTAGTAAACCATCAGGTGTAGGCAAGAAAATCTCTGAAATAAAAAAAAAAAAAAACATGTTACACTATACCAAAATAAAGCATATACATTATGATCGATGAAAAATCAAAAAACTAGAGATGGTATTTAACGCAAACCTGAACTGAAAGTAAACCTAGGAGATAATTCATTGTATGTGTGGAATTGCTGGTAAATAGATCCCTCCTGGAGTCTCATTCTTATTTTCAATTCAAAAAGTTAAATTAAAGCAAACCTCTAACGAGGGTGAGCAAGATTTGGATACTTCTCTAAGTAGTAGGAAGCTTCTGCATATTGCAGTGGCTTCTTAGAACCTCCTTGATCCCACCACTCTTGCTAGGCACCCTTTTCTTCTGCGCGAGCTCTTGGCTGTTTACGAGCACATCTGTATTGGGTAGGTGTGAGTAGGGAGAGCGCTTGTCCAGTACATCAAAGCCTCTCGAGCATGAAGGGGAAAAGCTGTGCACAAGCGGCTTCAATCCTCTGGACAAACATGGACCGTACTTGCGCATGCCCAGTACAAATGTGCACGTACATGGCGGGAGCAAAGCCACAATCATATCTGACAAATGTTTAGAGGGACAGAGATTGGAACAACACTTTGCTGCAACAGAGGAAAGTATCTAATTTTACCTTTAAAGGACCACTCCAACAAAAAAAAGTAAGCAGTTAAAAATCTGACAGAACCAACAGGTTTTGGAGTAGTCCATCTGCTCATGGGCAAAACTCAGATTTTCATTGTTTTTAAAAGCAGTTGCTAAGTCTAACTGCAAATTTAAAGGTGTCAGAAACCAGTCTCAGGGTTAGTTATTTATCTGATCGTCCGTGATTCATTCAGTCTGGAGAGCTTCCCCCCCCCCCTCCCCCCCCCCCCCCCCCAGGGCCATTGAAGGGTATTCTCAAGGTTTCCAAAGCTTGTCAGCCTAATTGGTGGCTGCCAGGCTGGGGGCAGGCCTCGCCAACAAAGGTGGAGATTTCTGAAGACTTTGTAAAAATGGCTGCGTCTGCACTGCTGAGGAGGGGGGCGGAGTGTCGCCAGTGTAAAGAATTGCAGCTGACCAGGTGAGCAATTAAATTGTCTTTTAATTAATTGACGGAGCAGACAAAGCATTGCATAAATGTGACACTTTCATCGGTAGTTGAAATGTGGTGTCATTCATCACGGTCTGTTTATAAAAAGCTGCACAACCCTATATGAGGTTCAAAGTCACACAAAAACACAACAAAAAACAAACAGATTTATATTAAAAGTAACAGTTTTACTCAGCTAGACCACTAAAGCGTGCACAACATGCTGAAGCACAACTACACACCATAGCATCATTTTTCTGTTTCTATGATGGATGGAGGCAGAACACAGGTGACATCTGTCTCACACTTCCTCTTTTCAGTGAATGCTTTCATCCCCAACTGTAACATTTATTACTAGGCCCAGCAGAAAGGGCAAAATTTAAACAAGGTCATAAAATGTAAAACTTCTATGGGACCATCATGAATATAGAGCAACAGTCAGACTGTGGGGGAAGAGCTGGAACTATTCAAGCAGGGGTTTTGTTTTTTTTGGTTTATTTTACGTTCATGTTACAAATGAACCATTCTGAAACACAATACTTTCCTTTTCTTTAAAGTGTAAAACTTCTGACAAATGTTTCACTCTTGTACTACAAAAACAAAGTGTGGCGCCTGTGCACAAGATGGCAGATGCTGCACCCACTAGGATAGGAAAGAACAGATTATGACATGAACCTGGCAAGTAAGAGAAGGCACATATTTAAAGGGAACTGAGCACATTCTCTTTCAATGGAATCTCTCCTGGCATAGAAGCTGCCATGTTCCCCCCTCCCCTTCTCACATTCCTTATTTACAGAAGTCAGAGATGCTATCTTGACACATTGACACAAACTAGGTCTTTGAAGGAACAGTCCTAATTACTAACCCCCTTTGTTGTCTAATAGCATTGTTTACCTCTTGGTAATTAGCCCACTAAAACAGTTAGGAACCTGAAAGCTCTGCGGCCGGGCAGCCCTGTTGAAACAGGGTAATTAATCTACTTTGAATGTAAAATACAAGGTAAAATGAAAGTTTATTTTAATAATGAAACAGATTGTCGGCATGCATTTTTCGTGTGCTATAGAAATGTCCTGAATGATAAAAAAGGTGCTCGGTTCACTTTAAGCAGACAGGAATAACAGGGGTAAATAAAGAATTCCGGAGCCAGTCAGACCACTTGTAAGACAGCAGGCAGTGAGGCCTAGAGAACAAAGCTTTCCATGGACACACAATGCTGGCAGGATTCAGGTTGTGGTGTTTTTATTATATGCACCCGGGCACACTGACCCATCTAGCATAGGTTACATATTCCAATACTGGCTCATTATAATAATGCCTACTGTATACTTAACTGCCCAGCGTACTTACCATCTACATCTGACACAATCAACATCTGAGGCTGAGAAATGCCTTCTTGTAAATTGTAGAAATGGACAGTGCTATCAAATGTTACAAAGCCAATTTTTGTTCTGGAATCCCCACGCAACCTAAACAAAAAAAATGTGGAGAGGAATGATAAGATATGATAGAAAAGAATGGCAACTACTTTATTATTATTGATTTATAAAGTGCCAACATATTCCGTGGCGCTGTACAAAGTAAGAAACAAACATGGGGTACATAATACTACAGACAATGGTATACACCAATATACAAGATATATAATTAGTGACAAAATACATAAACGATACAACATATAGAATACAAAATATAGAATTAGTAATGCCAGTTATAAAAGTAACAGGATGATTAAAATGTATAATGATTTCCAAGACACAAAAGGGGGAGAGAGCCCTGCCCTTGCGAGCTTACAATCTAAAGGGAATGGGGGGGAAACAAGAGGAGGGGTAGTATACAACAAATATATAGAGGCAGTGTGTTTTAGGGTACCTAGTAGGAGTGCAATTTGGTCTAAGGACAAAGGGAAGTGGTCTAATGCCCAATACACACGGTACGATTTTCCGATAGATGGATCCGATAGATAAAATCCATCATGTCCGATATTACTCCCAATCGTTTCCGCGCTCAATTTCTTGTAGCGGTGAATGGAAAAAGATAAGAAAGACGAATGAAGATAAGAGAAGCGCGGAATAGAGTGTGGAATCGTGCAGGAAAAACAATCGGGTCGCAAAATTGCACGGAAAATCTTACCTTGTGTACCCAGCATAAGGTAGCGTATATGCTTGTCGGAACAAGTGAGTTTTTTAGAGAGCATTTAAAGGTAAGAAAGGTTGATGAGTGACGGATATGTTGTGGGAGGGCAACTTGTTACTTGTTAAATACTGCGTTTCCTGTCTGCTGCTACCTTTTTGTTACAAGGGAATTCTCAGGTAACCATAGAGATGCAGTGTCTGACCACAGACTTACAGTCATATCAATTATGTGCCATCACAGAAAGACCAAGAGGATGCTCTGTAGGTGTATATGCAAACACACACTCTTTATTACTAACCACAATTACACATCCCTGGTGGCACGACATGCGGGATTGTCCATGCTCCATTTCTGACTTCTATATCATTATGTGTCAATGACAAAACATAGGGGCATCCAGGGGCTGGCATTAATAAAGTTTTATTACAAAAAGAATGCTGGTGGGATCATACCCTAAGAGACAATGTTTTCCCTGGTCTAAAAAAGGACCTTCATTTTGCCTGATTCCTATGCACATGCTTAGGGTCATAACTATCTCTATGCATCAGTTTCATGTTTTACTTTATTTTTGTATTATATTTTATCATAGAATGCCAGCTCTATCCCTAGACTGGTTTTGCACTGCGAGGGAGTGTAGCTAGCCAATGCTTTTAGTAGTGGGCAGTCCCACTGTAACTGATCAGCTTGGACTTCCAATGCAGCTTACTTTTGGTCTTTTTCTCTCCCCTCTGTGGTTGCAGCACTGACCCTAGGGCTTGGCAGGTCTGCTTGCATGCAGTGTTCTGGGGGTGTGTCCAGGGCAATTTGGGTGTGCTGCTGACATGCTTAGTTGTGGGTGTTCTCGGGGTACAACCCTGACTGAGCACTGGCTGTGTCCTCTTCGCTCCCTCCTTACCCATTCCTATTCTGATGTGCACTGCACATTGTCCCTCAGCTTCTGCCCATAGCAAATGAATGACTATACAAAACCAAGCCCCAAACTATCAACCAAAGCACTGAGTCCTGATCCCTCTGAGCGCCAGTATTTGTGTATCTGTATGCATCTTAGTTCATGATCTGATGATTAATGCTAGTCTTCTTTCCAGTGAGTTTAGAGACTTGACAGTCTGAGTCATAGGAAGGGAGGGGTAAAGAGTGATCATGTGGGATACCATACCACAGTCACGTGAGGTAGCAGATTTAAATATGCTGTTATAACATATTTAACAGTGCCAAACTTCTCCCTGATCAGAAAATCAATTAGAAACCATTACTGCTTTAACTCCTAAAGAGCTATGAGGACCCGTGGCTCTCTATTCTAAAGTACCTTTCATCTTTCTAAACATGCCACTCCAGCCTCCTAGCCACAGACAACAGGAAGTGAAATTCAAAGTGCATTACCCAGTCCTGTCTACAAATCATCAGATAGCTGAATACAGGCTATAAAAAGAGATTAATAGTAACCTGGACAAAATATAACCTGATGCCCTCTGTATTTACTAATCTTTTGTACTATAGATACCAAGAAATATTCTACATGATGGCATGCAAATTATTTTTAAGACAGTAAACAAGTTGTTTAGTCTTGGGAAAGGTCAGTGAGATAACCGCTCCAAAATGTTTGGTCTGCTCACTACAGATAAGTCATACATATTCTGAAAATCAAAGCACACGGGTTTATGCACACATAAGCAGCTTGCCAGAGAAATTATGATAATGCTTATCTAGGTCTTTGAAAACAGAACAAACCGCTCTGTGGCACAGCTAATATAATGCAGTCGTCACAGACTTCTTTTATTACTGTAAGGCCAGGTTCACAGTGGTCAGTTGCATAAAGCACGCGTTATAATGAATGTGAACTGCAATGGAGGCAGGACATAAACTTGAATACAAAACCTGCATGCTGCGAGTTAGAATAACGTGATCAGTTACACTGCAGTACTTTGTATGGCCAGTGAGCTGACATGCAGAATTATTCTGAAATGCAACTGAGCACTGTAAACAGGACGAAACATGGCATACAATATATAAAATGAACTTGAGCACATGCACTTAAAGGGGGCAGGAACTGGCAAAAAATGTGAACTGTTCTATAGACAATGTAAAGTATTTGATTTACATAAATACAGTAAAAATACTTACTTGTCTATATTTTCCAGCAGGGACTGGCAGAAATATCGCAGATATCCCGATTCAACAGCATTGTACGATACATCCAAAACAAACAGATAAACTGCTGGGGGAGGAGGTCGCAGCTTTGGTGAAAATAAGAAAAATAAATACAGCGGTTTCTTCATAAACATTCAACACGTCAGCTGTGGTTAATTACTAAAGGCAATAAGCAGCTAAGAGAATAAAATGGCTGCGATATACAAGACTCACAGGGAAGTCTGCAGAATGAGCAGTTCATAAAGCATCATACCTCACATTTCAGCTGAAATCTGACTGATAGGAACGGTACAATGTGCTTACATTATCAGTACTTCCCAATGAATTTATGATCAGAGAAACCCTCATTTATTCAACAAGGTAAACACTGCAAAGTGTATGGCCACCTTAAAGTGGACCTGAACTCAGAACTCCTCTCTGCTCTGATACACAAAAGCATAATAAACACAAAAAAAACATTTCTTTGTTACAGCTGATAAAAATCCAAAAATAAATTTGCACAGATTCATGGAAGCAGACATATTGTTTACAGCCTGTGCTTTCAAATGGGCTTATCTGCTTCAGGCAGTCATGTGACACAGGGGGAGATCAGATGACAACTAGTGATTAGACACAGATGAGGGGGAAATTAGACAGGCTAAACTCTCTAAATATGGTACATACAGGGTGCATTTAAGGAGAATGTCAGCAAAAGCTTTTTCTTTAGTCCGAGTGGGGAGGGGTTATAATCGTTTTGTTAATTGTGTGAGGAAGCGTTTTTCCTCAGTTCCTCTAAGCACCAAAACCTGAAAGGACTAATCTTTCTCCATTATATACAAGACTGATGTGAGTTCCTTCCATTTTAATTTCTGCTTGGGAGTCTGCACCCAATGCTATGTACTGACGCTGACATAAATGATATCTTGGCGAACACTTTATGCAAGTGTCTGTGCCTACCCAGCCCAAACTGATGAAAGCCTGAAAGGAAAGACGTGGCATTTCCATAAGTCTATTATTGCTCAGCAAAGCTGCCGATACACTCCACAATAAGGGAACAAGTGAGAAAAGGGAGATAATTAAAGACACTAACAAATTTCTAGTAAAGTAGTATTTCTGTAAACAAGGAGGACTTAAAGAAAACCTGTGGCTATCTGCATTACAACAAACAGGTGGCAAGGCCGTACACTGCACAGTGGCACACGAAAAACAGTTCAAGCTACCTGTCATGAGCGCAAGTATACAGGCAAACGCCGTCCTTCCCTGTATGTCTCTTACTCGATCCCTGCTGTGTGTGTGCCCTCCCCGGCTTAAGGCTTGCATACAGCAGCCAAAGCAGGCAAAACAGGCTTCAATAAAGCTGGGGAAGATATACAAAGCAAGGACTGAGTAATGATGGGAATACACGGTACGTTTTTGTACCGTGTAATTGAGCCGCTGATGGCTCGATTGATAGTTTCCAACGTGTCCGATCACCCGCCGAATCGATTCCCCGCTCGATACCACGGGCAGGACAATGGTAAAAAACGAAAAGAAGATAAGAAGCGCCTGCGGGGACGAGCGGGAATCGAGCCGTTGGCTCGATTACACGGGCAAAAACGTACCATGTATGCCCAGCATTAGAGGCACCACCCTGTATATACCCCTAGGCTCTCAACATGTAGTACGTTTACACCTAGAGCAGGCATGGGCAAACTTGGCCCTCCAGCTGTTAAAGAACTACAAGTTCTACAATGCATTGCAGGAGTCTGACAGCCACAGTCATGACTCATAAAGGCAAATGCATTGTGGGACTTGTAGTTCCGTAACAGCTGGAGGGCCGAGTTTGCCCATGCCTGACCTAGAGGTACTGAGTTAGTTTTAGGGGGTACTTGGACTTTTCATAATCTATTATAGTGAGTTTGGGATTAAAAAAATAATAAATCCTGTATAAGTACCGGTAGTCCTGAAACATATTGCTAACCACATAATTTTAGTTAATTAAAAGCATAAAGGAGTGTTTCAAAAAAAAAAAAAAAAACTTTTATAGAACATAGAGTCCTCCCAACAACAGTATGGAGGAACTTGTGATTATATAAATCACAATAGGGGGACTCAACAAACAGCAGCTTTCATAGAGGTGTGTGGTGTAATAATGATGATGAGATACAGTACATTGCTATACAACCTCAACAACTCAGCAGCATAGGCTTATCGAGGTACTATAGCACCCCAATGTTTGGCTGGACTTCCTGTCTCAGAAGCCTACCCACGCTTTCTCTCTTTGCCAGGCAATTCCTGTGTAGGCCACGCTCACTCTAGGGTCCCTGGTGAAACCATTACCTGACTCTTCACCAATGTGGAGCCCAGGTAGTGATCAATGGAAAAGAAAAAAAGCTAGTGGCTGAGTTCAATGTGGAGTCTGCAGGTCAGTGCATTCTCATTTGTGACAGCAGCCAGTGCTACTCAAGTAGGAAGGCTACATAGTCCGCAAGGTTATTGCTAGATAAAGAAAAAGTGACACACTATAGTGTCACTTTAACACAAAAAAAATATACGTATTTAGAAAAATTATATGTGCAACAGAAAATTTCGATGGCTGGGAACACACTTCTACCGCGTGTGCAGGAAACGCATGCAAAATCGCACACAATTAAAGTCTACGCAGCACACTGCAAAAATTGCTTTCCTGTGGAGGACAACCACATGGGAAACGCATGCAAAACACAAAATATTATATTCTACAAATCACTGCATTTTCTGCATCAAAAGGGATACTTTTAAAAAAAAAGCATAAACACACAGCGCATACATAAACGCAGAACAAAATAGCAAAACGCATAGAAAAATGCAGAAATGTGCACAGCAGAAATCTCCAACCTATTTGTCTTGTAAAATGGTTAACTAGGCAGGTGCTTTACCATATAATCAGATGACGCAACAAATTCCACCGAGGCATTCAGAACCTCAGTCCGCTTATGTGGCTCTCCATAGGACCGGGTCACTGGATTGTACATGAACTCTTCTGGCACTGCAATGAAAATGCAGAAAGAGACAAACATTACACAGAACTAATGCTAGGTACACACCATGCAATTGCCCGTCATATCGAGGGTTGGAATCAATTTTCAACATGTCCGATCTGTTTCCGATTGACAACAGTATCAATTTTCAGATCACCGCCGCACAAATTTGTTATCAATCGGAAGCAGATAAGACGTCAGAAATTATCGCTCCCGTTCATGTACACAGACGCAATACTGCCTACTCCTGTGCAATAACACGGAGCTGCTCATGCACGGAGGAAAATGCCGTGCATGAGGGGCTCTGCCTGTTATGCAAGCAATACTTACATCTGCGCAGTACGGCCATGCATGTACATGGATGGGAGCATGGCCGTGTACAAGAAGAGGGTCCCAGCAAGCAGCGGTGGGGTGCAGGAGGATCCCAAAAGCCTCTGGGTCATCCAGAAGCTTTCTCCTACTAAGGTAATTATCAAACTTTTATTTTGTTTTATCATAGGTTTGCTTTAACTAAAATAAATCAACAGTCATTTAATTTAATATCTGCTCACGGTTTATGGACTGCTTGAATAATTCCTGCAATTCAAATTTGGCGTTCAACTATCTGTACAATGGTCTACTTTGGAGACCTAATTAAAAACCTTTATAACTGTAAAGCCTCGTACACATGTGCAAGGACTGTCACCCGTAGGGGCCACGATTCAATCCCTTTGGTGACAATTCAGGGGCCATGTGCGCTGTAAAGACGTCACTAGCCTGCAGGCCATTGATGCATTATTTTGCTATAAGGGGAGTGGAGCGATGCTGGAAAGGCACACAACAGGAGGAGTAAGGGGAGACTAGCCTCAGCCAGCACTCAGACGGGAGGATTTAGCATGCCGTATATCTCGCCAATGCACCAGTTGCTGCACATGCAAGATTCTCGGCAGAGGCAGCCCTGACTGGCCACCATTTAGTGTGTGTATCAAGCCTTGGTTTATTTTATTATCTTCACTTGCATCAGCTAGAATACATAGTGATGTCCCCCTTAAAGGAAACCGAAACCAAACTAAAGAGTTTCACTTACCTGGGGCTTTTACCAGCCCCCTGCAGTCTTCCTGGAATGGTCCTCTGGTCCCTCACAGCCGAGAAGATTCTTTCTCCCCAACTGGCCAGTTGATGGCCACTGTGCCAGTGTGGCCCTGGCTGCGCGCACCCTCGAGCATCCTGCAGATGCACAGTATGCAGAAATATCCTACTGCCCATGCACAGGATGCTGCCGGCGGCGGGAGCGTGAATGAGGACGTGCGTGGCCAGGGGCCCCACAGACACAGTGGCCATCGACTGGCTAGTCAGGGGAAAAAGAAACTTAGCCACTGCAGGGGACCAGAGAATCGTTCCAGAACGGCGAAGGCACAGGGCAGCTGCAGGGAGCTGGTAGAAGGCCCAGGAAAGTGAAACCTTTTTCTTTTTTATTTACTTTGGTTTAGGTTTCCTTTAAAAACCTTCCAGATGTTGTTCACAAATGTGGACCAAGGAAGTCATTAAATCTGTACAATGAACCATTTTTGTCTTTAAATCAACTCACAATACATATGAATAATCCCAAATGCTGAACAATGTTATATATTGTATAGATCTTCAGGCATACCGTCATTTACTCTGTAACAAAGGTTACACTTCCATCTCCTCTGGTCGATAAAAGAAACAAAGGGATTGATGTATGTTCTACAAGATCGGCATCTCACAATAGTGCTTGATGAAATAGTGGGGATCCGCTAAATAAAACAGAAAAACAAGAAGCACAACAGAGAATCTTTAAGATTTATATATCAGGCTAGGAGTATTTATATACAGAAAAATACATTACTGGATTAGGCAAGATGCTTAACACACACTTACAGGTTTGCTTTTAAATGGATGAAGTAGTAATCCTAAGGGAAGCTTTGCTTTGTTCAAAAGTGCTTGAGTCTGCGGGATGCTTGTGAGAGTGCATCTAAAGAATCTGCAAAGCAGAAGAAGAAAAAAAGAAAAAAAAAAAAAGAAGAAGAATAGAGGAAGACTATAAATAGTGGAATAAACATACAAAATGCAGAGGTGCATGTGTGCCTTGTGTATACAAGTACACTGGAAGGTATAATCATATGGGGGTAACGAAGATACAGGCTTCAGCTCAGAGCAGGTCTAATCATTTATGAAGACTTCACGTCCCATACACATTATGCATCACCGCAGAGGATCATCATATTTGTATTATTTCTATAATGGAGGTAAACTTGAGATCACCCTTAAATCGTTAAGATGTTTATAACAACTCTGATGACTGTTGGTGGTTAAAGTGTACCCGAGATTAAAAATATCTTAAAAGAAATGTACATACCTGGGGCTTCTTCCAGCCTCCTCCAGACTTATCACTCCCTCGCCATCCTCCTCCGTCTCCTTGTTCATCCGCAACTGGCCCCAGTAAGTCGTCCAGTCGGGGGCCAGCCGGCGCAGGCACAGTCCGGCCCAGGCCGTGCATGCACAGTTGCCCCCGGACTGGAGGACTTTCCGATGCCAGATGCGGATGAACAAGGAAGTGGAGGAGGATGGCGAAGGAGGGGGCTGGTGGAAGTCCCAGGTATGTTGGTTTACGTGAAGTTTAACCTCCAAGACTCTAATGAGAGAGACCAGGAGCCCAATGATGCAGTACCATTTGGATAAGTGTAGTTTGAGCAAGTTATACTCACAATAATGGGTTGCAATCCTGCAACCACTGTCAAAGCCTATGGGAAATTAAACCGTTCCCGTTCAGCAACCCAGGCCTGCTGTGCAGGTGCTGGTCAGTCGCTCTCCTTGGATTATTGAAACCCGAAGTTTGCAATACTTTACCCCGAAGGGTTAGGCTAATACTAAGAATGAACTGTAGGAGGCACCCTAAGATTCTTATGGTCTAATACAAATAGAGAACAGGAATAGTTTGGGCTTACCACTTTCAAGGAACAAACCACATGAGGTAGATATAATATTTATTCATGCACACAAGACGTCTTATGTGCATGAATAAATATTATATCCACCTCATGTGGTTTGTTATTTGAAGGAGGTAAGAGCATCCTAGGGTGCCTCCTACAGTACTTTATAAGATATTTATAGGCAGCTGATGTGTTATGTTTGAAAATTGACAGCAGGACACAATATTAAACTATACCTAATGCAAAAAAACACTAGTAAAAACAAACCTAACACTAACCCTCACATTACATTAACCACTTGAGGACCACAGTCTTTCTACCCCGTAAGGACCAGGCACTTTTTTTCCATTCAGACCACTGCAGCTTTCACGGTTTATTGCTCGCTCATACAACCTACCACCTAAATGAATTTTGGCTCCTTTTCTTGTCACTAATAAAGCTTTCTTTTGGTGCTATTTGATTGCTCCTGCAATTTTTACTTTTTATTATATTCATCAAAAAAGACATGAATTTTGGCAAAAAAATGATTTTTTTAACTTTCTGTGCTGACATTTTTCAAATAAAGTAAAATTTCTGTATACATGCAGCGCGAAAAATGTGGACAAACATGTTTTTGATTAAAAAAAACAAAACATTCAGTGTATATTTATTGGTTTGGGTAAAAGTTATAGCGTTTACAAACTATGGTGCAAAAAGTGAATTTTCCCATTTTCAAGCATTTATTTAGGGTCCCTAAAAACTCTGTAAATGGACAATTGTGTGTAAAAAAATCAAAAGATTGTCATTTACAGAGGTATTTCTCCCACCCAGCATGGGTATGTGTAAAAATACACCCCAAAACACATTGTACTACTTCTCCCGAGTACGGCGATACCACATGTGTGGCACTTTTTTGCACCCTAACTGCGCTAAGGGGCCCAGAGTCCAATGAGTACCTTTAGGCTTTACAGGGGTGCTCAAAATTTAGCACCCCGCCCACTTGCCAGGACAGTTAACAAATCCCACAAATGACCCCATTTTGGAAAGAATACACGCTAAGATATTCCATGAGGGCCATGGTGAGTTCATAGAAAATTTTATTTTTTGTCACAAGTTAGCGGAAAATGACATTTTGTGAAAAAAAACAAAAAAAAAAAAAACACAAAACCACAATTTCTGCTAACTTGTGACAAAAAATAAAACATTCTATGAACTCACCATGCACCTCACGGAATACTTTTGGGTGTCCTCTTTCCAAAATGGCATCATTCGTGGGGTCTGTCCTGGCATTTTAGGGTCTCTGCAATCATTACATGTATGGCCAGTATTAGGAGTTTCTGCTATACTCCTTATATTGGGCATAAGGGTAATGCACTGTGGGCTGAAAGGAAAAATGAACGTCAAACAATCAATCAATATGGATGAAAAAATATCTGCCAAAAAATTTAAAAAAAAAAAAAAAAAGAGGAGGAAGGCGTCTGCCAGGACATAGGAGCTGCCGCCCCAAAAATCCAAACCCACCAGCTCGTATGCCCTGGCAAACCTGATTTATCCATTCACACCGATCGATGAGGATGAACAAATCATTGCCAGAGTTCTTTTTTGATACAAAGTGTTTGCCAAAGCATATGAATCCCCAACACCACTCCTCGGCCCATATGCCTCGGCAAACGTATCTTTTTGACTGCGGAGGAGAAATCTCGTCCTGCAGCGCTGCATGCACCGACTTGTGTGTAAGCTGACAGACGCGCAATGTTCTGTCAGGATGCACCATCAGTACTGCAGCTGGTTAGTCGTTCGCTCGGTCCACCTGGAAGGTTATTGGATGGAAAAAGAGAAAAAAAAAATACCAAAAAACAAGCAAGCAGCAAAGCAATTACTTCATTAACATTAATAACCTTTGAACTTTTTTAATAAAAAAAACTTAACATTGCAAACCAAACATTAACTTCTTTGCTTACCTGTTTTTTGTTTTTTTTTAACTTACCTCCCGAGGACAAACCTCTCCTCCCCCATGGAACAATGTGCGAAGTGCAAATCGCACAGAGTTGTGGCGAAATACATTACGCAATTTGTCCCAAGTGAAAGGAGAGGTTTCTGGCAGCCCTGTGTATTAGGGTCTCTGGAAACCCGATGTTTGGTTTCACACTGCATATTGACATATCCGGTGGGTCGAGCCCGCCGCACCGTATCGTCCAAAACAGACCTTCAGGCAATACCACAAGAGTAGCATTCGGCCTAGTAATGAACTGCGTCGCCATAGACTAACATGACTTCCGGGCCGATCGATATTGCCACAGAAGCCACGCAGTAACGTAGGCATGCACTAGCGTTAAGTCAAGCACTTCCGGCGTAGGGGGGGGAACGCAAAGTGTGACTTTTGCTAGGCATTTTGCCCTAACGCATCGCAGCAGTGTGAAATAGCACTGAGAGACCCTTGTGTGCCTACCGCTGTGTGTGGAGTTCCCTACTCTCTAATAGTGTACCTGCTCGTGGTACCTCTCAAAACACTCCCCTAGGCATAGGCCAGGCTGGTCAGGACGGGTGGGACAATAAACAGTGGTGTCACGCCTTATTCCAGCCCTGCTGCAGACACGACAGCGTTTTCTTCGGATTCGTTGACCTGGGGTAGTCGGAATTGGATAGGCGTAATGCCTTCCATGCAGCCGGCTAGTTGCATCTTGGGGTTGGGCCACGGCACCTCCTGGATACAGGAGTTCCATCACGATCTGTTTATTAAATTGAATAAACGATCCAGTTCTCCCAGCCTTACTGTAGAGAACAAAGCTGTTGTAAATTGCCAATTGAATGAGGTAAAAAGACACTTTTTTATACCAGCGTCTTGTTTTTCGGGAAACTAAATAGGGCGCTAACCTCTGGTCATTGAAGTCCACCCCTCCCATGTTAGTATTATACTCGTGGACGACAAGGGGTTTTTCAATGACCTCAGTTCGCCGTTGAATTTCAACTGTCGTGTCTGCGTGAATGGTGGACAGGAAGTAAACCTCCCTCTTGTCCTTCCATTTCACCGCGAGCAGGTCGTCAGCACACAAGGCGGCCCTCTGCCCCCGTTGAAGTCTGGTGGTAATGAGCCGTTGGGGGAAGCCCCGGCGACTAGGCCGCACGGTGCCACAGCATCGGATGTTTTCTATTTTTAAGTGCTGAAAGAGGGCCACACTTGTGTAATAATTGTCCACAAAAAGATGGTACCCCTTCTGGAACAAGGGTGACACCAAGTCCCACACAACCTTTCCACTGCTCCCCAGGTAGTCAGGGCATCCGACCGGCTCCAATTTTGAGTCTTTTCCCTCATAGACCCTAAAATAAGATGTATAGCCTGTGGCCCTTTCACAGAGCTTATACAGTTTCACCCCATACCGGGCGCGCTTGTTTGGGATGTACTGTTTGATGCGAAGGCGCCCGGTAAAGCGTATGAGGGACTCGTCTACGCAGATGTCCTGGTCAGGGGTATAAGCATCTGCAAATCTGGATGACAGGTGGTCTATGAGGGGTCGAATTTTGTGGAGCCGGTCAAAAGCAGGGTGGTCACTTCGATGACAGGTTTCGTTGTCATTGAAGTGCAGGAAGCGCAGGATGTTCTCAAATCGTGTCCTGGACATGGCAGCAGAGTACAGGGGAACAAGATGTGCTGGGTCCGTAGACCAATAAGACCGCAACACATTTTGCTTTACTAGTCCCGCGTGAAGGAGAAGGCCCAAAAAAATTTTAATTTCGGAAACTTGGACTGGTTTCCACCGAAAAGGCTGGGCAAGGAACTTTTCCGGATTGGCGGTTATATATTGTGTGGCCTTACGGTTGGTCTCTGCCACAATTAAGTCCAAGAGATCCTGGGTGAAGAACAGATAGAAAAAGTCTAGGGCCGATCCTAGATTATCTGTCTCCACCTGGACTCCAGACTGGGCGGTGAAAGGGGGAAGTACGGGTGCGGCGGAATCAGGGGATTGCCAATTTGGGTTTGCCAGCACCTCTGGTAAATTAGGGGTAGTACGGGTCCGTCTTCTTGGTGGCTGCGACTGGGATCTTACTGCACGTGCCACCGAACCAGTTTCAACTTCCATGCTGGTGCTCGCCACTTCACCAGGGTTTACGGAAGTACTGGTGCTAGGTCCAGGAGATGTTGTGCTGCTGGTGCCTGCCCCACCATGAAATCTCAGACCAGCACGAACACCACTCTGCTGCCCTTGAGGCTGATCCTGCGCCACCTGCGGTCCAACAACATGGGGTGTGGTACGCCTGGCTTTAGCCGGGACCTCAACCTCGTCATCACTATCGGTCAGTGAGCCACTGCTCAATTCAGGTTCAAACTCTGACCCGGAAGATTCGTCGAATGAGGCGTCCCAATCGTCCTCATCCGACTGGGCCATGTACCTGAGAACCTCATCATCGGAATACCCCTTTCTTGCCATGGTGGGCTGCTAAATTTAGGGGGTATTCCTCTGAGACTACGCAGAAAAAAGAGCACCTACCTAGCAAAAGGGAGTATTTGAGAGGTAGAAAGCTGTGGTCACTGAGTTTTGATAAAAAAAATAAATCAAAACTGAGGTTTACAGTGCCACAGCTATTGTACAGTGTTTTTTGCAGTGATCAGAAAAAAAATTCTGTCACTGCGGTGGGGCGGGCTAAACGCAAGTGCAGGCGAGCGATCAGGCCTGATCGGGCAAACACTGCGGTTTTTTTTTTGTGGATCCTAGTGTCCCTAATAGATCTGACTGCGATCAGTAATGATCACTTACAGATACTATATAGTACCAATGTTGATTAGCGACAGTGATGACGCTAATTAGCGACTGTGGTGCAGTGGGCTGAGCACTAACTGACACTTACAAAGGGGCCTAGCTAACTGGCCTAACTGCTAACACTAGTGATACTAAAAAAGTGAGTTTTCACTGATCACTGTTTTTAGATCACTAGGATAGTGACAGGGGGGTGGTGGTGAGTGGGGAATCAGAGGCAATCAGAAACAATCACAGGACAATCAAAGGCAATCGCAGGCCAATCACGGGATAATCAAAGCCAATCACAGGCCAATCAAACCAATCACGGCACAATCAAAGCCAATCGCGGGACACAGCCGATCACGGGACAATCAAAGCCAATCACAGGCCAATCAAAGCCAATCACAGGCCAATCAAAGCCAATCACGGGACAATCAAATACAATTACAGCACAATCAAATTGAATGTCAGCACAATCAAATGCAATTACAGCACAATCAATTACAATGCACTGGGAAGGTGATTGGGGGGGGGGGGGGGTCTGAGGGCGATCAGAGGGCGTGGGGGGTTGACTAGGTGTCCGCACGGGGCAGACTGGGTCCTGATCTGGTGGGTGGCAGACACAGTAGGTGACGATAGGAGATCAGTGAGGGATTACAGGGGAGAATAGATGTAAACAATGCACTGGGGAGGTTATCAGCAGGGGGGGGGGGCTGAGGGCAATCTGAGGGTCTGGGTGGGTGATCAGGTTCCCCCAAGGGACAGTTTAGGGTCTGCTCTGATGGGTGGTGGTGACAAGGGGTGATAGGCAGGTGATAAGCAGGTGATAGACAGGTGATCAGTGGGTAAGGCAGCTGTATACAAACGTATACAGTATACAGGGGGGTGGTCTGGGGGATCTGAGGGTAGGGAGGGTGATCAGGGAACCCTAGGGGGCAGTTAGGGACCTACCCTAGGGGATAGCGTCCCTAGATAGTGACAGGGAGTGATTGATGGGTTTTTAGGTGGGTGGTGGGCTGCAGATACTGGTGTGCTGGGGTGGTCAGGGGGGGTTCTGAGGGCTGGGGTGGGCGATCGGGGGGTCTGGGTGGGCTAAAGTGTGTGTTGCTGTGCTTACTGTCAGGGCTGCCGTCCTCTCTGATGGTCGCATGACGAGTGACCATCAGCGGAGGAGGCAGCCAGTATAATACACTTTGTTACAATAACAAAGTGTATTATACACTCTGATTGGCCAGATCGCGCAAGTTTGAAACCCGCCGGCGCTGCTGATTGGCCGGCGGGTTTCCGAGTAGGGTGGGCGGAGCCTATTGCCGGCGGCGATCGCGTCATTGATGACGCGATCGCCGCACAGCCACCGCTTATGCCGCCCCCGCCGATGGGCGTATTGCGGTCGTTTGGGCCCGGACTTTGCCGCCGCCCATTGGCTGGGGGCGGTCCTCAAGTGGTTAAACCTACAAACATACAATGTTTCACACCCAGTGATGGTCATCGGAGGAACAACTGATTGTCTGTACAAACCACACCTAATTTCTATGGTCAATCCTACTCTATGGAACAGCAATATATGAAAGATGAACTTACTGGAAACAATGTACTGTACATAAAACACCCCCAATAAATACAAATTGAGAAACCCATATTTTTGTAAATATACCTTTCACTGTCATTACTTATTTATGAAAAAAACCTGCTGCAGTCTTGTTTTGACAGAGTAACAGAACATTTCTTCCTGTGACACAACGAGAGCTGCCATGTTAGGCTTGTAATCATTACACAGGTAATTAGCTATGCATCTCCACACCTCAACCTGTGATAACACCACGCCCCTCTCCTCCCCTTGCCTCTGAAATCCTGTGCATGCTCAGTGTGAGCTGGAGAGAATGGCAGAGAAGAGACAGGAGGGGAGGGGGGTATAGGGGTGACAGGAGGGGGAAGGTGGCAGAGAGGGCCCCGCAAAGGGAGGATGGCAGAAAGGTGGCAGAGAGGGGGTCAGCAAGAAAGGAAATGGTGGCAGAGAGAGGTGGTAGTAGAGGAGGGGAGAGTAGATGAGAAATTCTAGCAACATGCTGAAGGTGATGGGAGAGAGTGGAAAGGTGGTGACAGGCTACAGCATGGTGAGGGTGAGGAAAGGGTCATTCAGAGTGAGTGGGGGTTGTGAGAATTCTGGATGGGGGAGCAATAAAAGCCGGCGGGATAGTGGGGGGGGGGGGGGGGGGGGCTGCAGCTAAAGTACTACCTGACATCCGATCCTCCAGCCCTGTGCAGTGAGGCTGCTATAGAAATTCTTCCCATCCCTCCCTCACCATGGCCCCCCTCCTCTGCCTGTGTGTGTATTAGAGCGCAACGTCTCTTACCAGCGCTGCTCCTGGACGTTCCCTCTGTGTTGAATCCGTGCAGGCAGAAATGATGGTACACCATCCAGCCAGCAGCTGGTAGCTCTCACGACTTCCTATTCTCTGTATGTGGCGTGTTTACACAGACATGCAGGGAGAGAAGGCAGAGAGCGGCCAGCTGCTGGCTGGACGGTGTACCATCATTTCTGCTTGCACGGATTCAACACAGAGGGAACGTCCAGGAGCAGCGCTGGTGAGAGACACGCTGCGCTCTGATACACACACAGCAGTCCATGGTGAGCAATGGAAGAGTGAGTTCGGAGACCCCCCTCCCTGCATCCTCACTACACTGTGTCCGGTGTGTCACTCCCCCTAGTACTGCTCACGCTAGTATCGCGTGAGTTCAGCAGCTCCAGACTTGAATCGCCGCCTCTGCCTCCTCCTGCCTATAATTAGGTCCCATGACCCTTTGCATCCCAGGACCGAACGCCGCGGCGTTAAATGCGCTGGGGGGGGCATGTCTTATTTTTATGATGTTTTTATTGGGAAATATATTTAAAAAGAGCTATTTAAAGGGTTTAATGCCCCCAAAATATGTCCACCAGCACAAAAATGCGGACATCCTAACTTGGTCTCGGATCCACTTTAAGAAATCACTACATAGTGCAGATTCCTTCTAACTCTGTTTTAAAATAGGAGGAGTTAGGAAGGTCTTTAAAACAGTGTAGTGTGTGAGGGAAATAGCTGTTGCTGCGGGTAACTAATACATCTGCTGTATTGATACTGGCAGGGTCTGAGGAAGAATTCAGCAGTGGGGAGGAGCACATCACAACTCATGCCTAGCCTACACTGCTGCACCTGTCTGCATCTGTAGAACTGCTATTAACTACTTTGGCCTCCTAGACGTACTAGCTACGTCCAGGAGGCCATGTGCGCTCCCGCGGCCGATCGCGCGCGTGCACGCGCGCTCCCGGTTCGTTAGACAGGCAATCAATGAATTGGGCTATGGTGCCCGATCACCAATTCCTCTCCCCCGCAGAAAAAAGCGACAGCTTCGCTTTTTCTGGCTGTTGCCTCCCCCATGCGTCTCTCTAAGCATATGTTACACTTAGAGTGACGTCATGTAAACCAACTCATGCCCACCATTTTGTGGCTAAAAAGTAAAACTACAACTAAAAGTAAAAAAAATTTAATTCAACACACATTTACATTACAAAAACTACTGTTTCCATCCCACCCTCCCAAAAATACCCAAATAAAATGTTTAATATAAAAGAAAAACAAAAAACATTACAATAAAAACAACATGTAAATATTTACCTAAGGGTCTAAACTTTTTAAATATCAATGTAAAGATGAAATATTTCTATATTTTTTTTTATTTTAACCTTGTAAATAGTGATAGATGCAAAACGGAAAAAATGCACCTTTATTTCCAAATAAAATATTGTCGCTATACATTGTGATAGGGACATAATTTTAACGGTGTAATAACCGGGACATATGGGCAAATACAATACGTGAGTTTTCACCACTTGAGGACCGTGGGCTTTACCCCCCTTAAGGACCAGACCCTTTTTTCCATTCAGACCACTGCAGCTTTCACTGTTTATTGCTCACTCATACAACCTACCACCTAAATGAATTTTGGCTCCTTTTCTTGTCACTAATAAAGCTTTCTTTTGGTGCTATTTGATTGCTGCTGCAATTTTTACTTTTTATTATATTCATCAAAAAAGACATGAATTTTGTCAAAAAATGATTTTTTTAACTTTTTGTGCTGACATTTTTCAAATAAAGTAAAATTTCTGTATACATGCAGCACGAAAAATGTGGACAAACATGTTTTTAATTAAAAAAACCCCATTCAGCCTATATTTATTGGTTCGGGTAAAAGTTATAGTGTTTACAAACTATGGTGCAAAAAGTGAATTTTCCCATTTTGTAGCATCTATGACTTTTCTGACCACCTGTCATGTTTCATGAGGGGCTAGAATTCCAGGATAGAATAAATACCCCCCAAACGACCCCATTTTGGAAAGAAGACATCCCAAAGTATTCACTGAGAGGCATAGTGAGTTCATAGAAGATATTTTAACGGAATACCTTGGGGTGTCTTCTTTCTAAAATGGGGTCATTAGTGGGGTTCCTATACTGCCCTGGCATTTTAGGGGCCCCAAACCGTGAGGAGTAGTCTTGAAACAAAAATGACCTGTGAAATCCTAAAGGTACTCATTGGACTTTGGGCCCCTTAGCGCAGTTAGGGTGCAAAAAAGTGCCACACGTGGTATCGCCGTACTCAGGAGAAGTAGTATAATGTGTTTTGGGGTGTATTTTTTACACATACCCATGCTGAGTGGGAGAAATATCTCTGAAAATGGACAATTGTGTGTAAAAAAAAAAAATCAAACAATTGTCATTTACAGAGAGATTTCTCCCACCCAGCATGGGTATGTGTAAAAATACACCCCAAAACACATTATACTACTTCTCCTGAGTACGGCGATACCACATGTGGCACTTTTTTTGCAGCCTAGGTGCGCTAAGGGGCCCAACGTCCTATTCACAGGTCATTTTGAGGCATTTGTTTTCTAGACTACTCCTCACGGTTTAGGGCCCTTAAAATGCCAGGGCAGTATAGGAACCCCACAAGTGACCCCATTTTAGAAAGAAGACACCCCAAGGTATTCCGTTAGGTGTATGGTGAGTTCATAGATTTTATTTTTTGTCACAAGTTAGTGAAAAATGACACTTCGGGGGAAAAAAAAAAAAAAAAAAAAAAAAACAATTTCCGCTAACTTTTGACAAAAAATAAAATCTATGAACTCGTCATACACCTAACAGAATACCCTGGGGTGTCTTTTCTAAAATGGGGTCACTTGTGGGGTTCCTATACCGCCCTGGCATTTTACGGGCCCAAAACCGTGAGCAGTCTGGAAACCAAATGTCTCAAAATGACTGTTCAGGGGTATAAGCATCTGCAAATTTTGATGACAGGTGGTCTATGAAGGGGCAAATTTTGTGGAACCGGTCATAAGCAGGGTGGCCTTTTAGAAGACAGGTTGTATTGGGCCTGATCTGATGGATAGGAGTGCTAGGGGAGTGACAGGAGGTGATTGATGGGTGTATCAGGGGGTGGTTAGAGGGGAAAATAGATGCAATCAATGCACTGGGGAGGTGATCGGAAGGGGATCTGATGGTTTGGCTGAGTGATCAGGAGCCCACACGGGGCAAATTAGGGCCTGATCTGATGGGTAGGTGTGCTAGGGGGTGATTAATGGTTGTCTCAAGGTGTGATTAGAGGGGGGAATAGATGCAAGCAATGCACTGGCGAGGTGATCAGGGATGGGGTCTGAGGGCGTTCTGAGGGTATGGGCGGGTGATTGAGTGCCCTAGGGGCAAATAGGGGTCTAATCTGATGGGTAGCAGTGACAGGTGGTGATTGATGGGTAATTAGTGGGTGTTTAGGGTAGAGAACAGATGTAAACAATGCATTTGGGAGGTGATCTGACGTCGGATCTGCGGGCGATCTATTGGTGTGGGTGCGTGATCAGATTGCCCGCAAGGGGCAGGTTAGGGGCTGATTGATGGGTGGCAGTGACAGGGGGTGATTGATGGGTGGCAGTGACAGGGGGTGATTGATGGGTGATTGACAGGTGATCAGTGGGTTATTACAGGGAAGAACAGATGTAAATAATGCACTGGCAAATTGATAAGGGGGGGTCTGAGGGCAATCTGAGCGTGTAGGCGGGTGATTGGGTGCCCGCAAGGGGCAGATTAGGGTCTGATCTGATGGGTAACAGTGACAGGTGGTGATAGATGGGTAATTAGTGGGTGTTTAGGGTAGAGAACAGATGTAAACACTGCACTTGGGAGGTGATCTGACGTCGGATCTGCGGGCGATCTATTGGTGTGGGTGGGTGATCAGATTGCCCGCAAGGGGCAGGTTAGGGGCTGATTGATGGGTGGCAGTGACAGGGGGTGATTGATGGGTGATTGACAGGTGATCAGGGGGATAGATGCATACAGTACACAAGGGGGGGGGGAGAATCTGAGGGGTGGGGGGTGATCAGGAGGGAGCAGGGGGCAGTTTAGGGAATAAAAAAAAAAATAGCGTTAACAGATAGTGACAGGGAGTGATTGATGGGTGATTAGGGGGGTGATTGGGTGCAAACAGTGGTCTGGGGGGTGGGCAGGGGGGGGGGGGTCTGAGGGGTGCTGTGGGCGATCAGGGGGCAGGGGGGGGAATCAGTGTGCTTGGGTGCAGACTAGGGTGGCTGTATTATACACTTTGTATGCGGCGATCCGGGTGCTAGTAACCCGCCGGCGCTTCCGAACGGCCGGCGGGTTACAGCGCGAGGGGGGCGGAGCCAGGCGCCGGTGGCTGATAGCGTCACGAATGACACGATCGCTCCGCCCATGCCCGTACAAGGACCGCCGCCTCTGTGCATGCGGCGGTCCTTGCGGGATCCACTTGCCGGCCGCTTCTGTGCAGTTGGCGGTCGGCAAGTGGTTAATTATGGAGACATGTATTATTTTAAAACTATAATGGCTGAAATCTGACAAATAATGAATTTTTTCCGTTTTTTTCTTATTCTTCCTGTTAAAATGCATTTACAGTAAAGTGGCTCTTAGCAAAATGTACCACCCAAAGAAAGCCTAATTGGTGGCGGAAAAAACAAGATGTAGATCAGTTCATTGTGATAAGTAGTGATAAAGTTATACACTAATGAATGGGAGGTGAACATTGCTCAGATGCATGAAGTGAAAATGACTGAAGGCTGAAGTGGTTAAGCATTTCTTAATCTGCAGCAGTTTAGGGATGTATTTGCACTTTTCTTAACTGTAGCGCAGCTCTAGAAATTCTCTAAAATGTCACTTTTAGGTAGGTTTTAAGAAGTTTCATATCATGCAGAACCATCCCTCTGCTGGTTAAAACAGTTTTAAAAATAAAATCATAATTGTCATTAATGCTTTGATAAATCTGGACCACAATTTATTCCTTGAGATGGTCAAAGGGATGGTCAGCAGAACTACAAATCAACTCAAGCCATCTAGCAGCAACATGTCACTGCAAAGGATCATAGGAAGTGTAGTCTTATGGCCAATAGTTGGTGAAGCACATTCTCCCCCACCATACACTTCTTTATAATAATAAAAAAAATCTCTAACAATAGGTCAAGCCTGGCCGTTGTCTTAACGACTTAAGGACTGCAGTCTTAAAACCCCTTAAAGTGAACCTAAAGGCAACCAAAAAAATGAGATTAACTCACCTGGGGCTTCCCTCAGCCCCCTGCAGACGATCGGTGCCCTCGCAGCTGCGCTCTGGTGGCCCAGGACCCGCCGGCGAACACTTCCGGTTATGCAGTCACCGGCCGACAGGCATGGGAACGCGAGTGATTGTTCGCGTTCCCAGCCTGTATATCGCCCCCTATGCTGCTATTGCGGCCAGGAGGCGGGTCCTGGGCCATCAGAGCAGGGCTGCGAGGGCACCGATCGTCTGCAGGAGGCTGAGGGAAGCCCCAGGTGAGTTAATCTCATTTTTTTTTGGTTGACTTTACGTTCTCTTTAAGGACCAGACACTTTTTTCCATTCAGACCACTGCAGCTTTAACCACTTGCCGACCGCACGCTTATACCGTGCGTCGGCAAAGTGGCAGCTGCAGGACCAGCGACGCAGTACTGCGTCGCCAGCTGCAAGCTGATTAATCAGGAAGCAGCCGCTCGCGCGAGCGGCTGCTTCCTGTCAAATCACGGCGGGGGGCTCCGTGAATAGCCTGCGGGCCGCCGATGGCGGCTCGCAGGCTAAATGTAAACACAAGCGGAAATAATCCGCTTTGTTTACATTGTACGGCGCTGCTGCGCAGCAGCGCCGTAAGGCAGATCGGCGATCCCCGGCCAATCAGCGGCCGGGGATCGCCTCCATGTGACAGGGGACGTCCTGTCACTGGCTGCACAGGACGGATAGCGTCCTGTGCAGCCCGGATAGCGTCCTGTGCAGCCCGGATCACCGGGAGGGAGAGGTAGGAGAGGGAGGGGGGTGAATGTTGCCGCGGAGGGGGGCTTTGAGGTGCCCCCCCCCCCGCAACTAGCCTGCACGCAGGAGCGATCAGACCCCCCCTGCACATCATCCTCATAGGGGGGAAAAAAGGGGGGCGATCTGATCGCTCTGCGTGCACCCTGATCTGTGCTGGGGGCTGCAGAGCCCACCCAGCACAGATCACAACAAACAGCGCTGGTCCTTAAGGGGGGGTAAAGGGTGGGTCCTCAAGTGGTTAAAGGAAAACTTAAGTCAGAAAAAAAAAAAATGACATTTACTCACCCGGGGCATCCCTCAGCCCCCCGAAGCTGGATGGTGCCCTCGCAGCCCCGCTCCGATCGTCCTGTCCCCGCCGGCGGCTACTTCCGGGTTCGGCGACAGCCGCCGACAGGCTGGGAACGCGGCTGATTTTCCGCGTTCACAGCCGCTATATCACCCCACTATGCTGCTATAGCGTATATATACACTTTTCTGACTTAAGTTTTCCTTTAACGGTTTATTGCTCGGTCATACAACCTACTATCTAAATGAATTTTACCTCCTTTTCTTGTCACTAATACAGCTTTCTTTTGGTGCTATTTGATTGCTGCTGTGATTTTTAGTTTTTATTATATTCATCAAAAAAGACATGAATTTTGTCAAAAAAAATGTTTTTTTTTTACTCTCTGTGCTGACATTTTTCAAATAAAGTAAAATTTCTATATACATTTTTGTCTAAATTTATTGTGCTACATGTCTTTGATCAATAAATAGACACTTACTGGATTTTTTTTTTGTTTGGGTAAAAGTTATAGCGTTTACAAACTATGGTGCAAAAAAGTGAATTTCCCCAGTTTGAAGCATCTCTGACTTTTCTGAGCACCTGTCAGGTTTCATGAGGTGCTAGAATTCCAGGATAGTATAAATACCCCCCAAATGACTCCATACTGGAAAGAAGACATCCCAAAGTATTCACTAAGAGGCATGGTGAGTTCATAGAAGATTTTATTTTTTGTCACAAGTTAACGGAAAATGACACTTTGTGACAAAAAAAAATAAAAAAAAGTTTCCATTTCTGCTACAGACTCACCATGCCCCTCTCTGAATACTTTTGGGTGTCTACTTTCCAAAATGGGGTCATTTGTGGGGTGTGTTTACGGTCCTGGCATTTTGGAGGGTGCTAAATTGTAAGCACCCCTATAAAGCCTAAAGGTGCTCATTGGACTTTGGGCCCCTTAGCGCACCTAGGCTGCAAAAAAGTGTCACATGTGGCATCGCCGTACTCAGGAGAAATAGTATAATGTGTTTTGGGGTGTATTTTTACACAAACCCATGCTGGGTGGGAGAAATATCTCTGTAATGGTGGCCATACATGGTACAATTTTTTTCATCCAATCTTACCATTTCTATGTAGTACAAGGGTAAATTAAGTGAATATATTGAAAGGATAATTTAGGCAGTTACCTTATATTACATAGAAATGGTAGATTGGATGAAAAAATTGTACCATGTATGGCCACCATTAATGAGATTTTTTTGATTTTTTTTTTACACACAATTGTCCATTTAGAGATACCGTATATACTCGCAAGCAAGCCGACCCGCATGTAAGCCGACCCCCCCACTTTTACCCCAAAAAACAGGAAAAAATGATTGACCCTCATGTAAGCCGGGGGTAGGAAACGCTGGCCGCGTGATCCCCCCAGTATGTCCCAGTATAGCTAGTATAGTGCCCAGTATAGGTAGGTAGTGCTCAGTATAGCAAGTAAAATGCCCCAGTATAGCTAGTATAGTGCTCATTATAGCTAGTATAGTGCTCAGTATAGCTAGTATAGTGCTCATTATAGCTAGTGAAGTGCCCCAGTTTAGCTAGTATAGTGCTCAGTATAGGTAGGTAGTGCTCAGTATAGCTAGTAAAATGCCACAGTATAGCTAGTATAGTGCTCAGTATAGCTAGTATAGTGCTCAGTATAGGTAGGTAGTGCTCAGTATAGCTAGTAAAATGCCCCAGTATAGCTAGTATAGTGCTCAGTATAGTGCTCAGTATAGCTAGTATAGTGCTCAGTATAGCTAGTGAAGTGCCCCAGTTTAGCTAGTATAGTGCCCAGTATAGCTAGTATAGTGCCCCATTATAGCTAGTATAGTGCCCCCAGTATAGCTAGTATAGTGCCCCCAGTATAGCTAGTATAGTGCCCCCAGTATAGCTAGTATAGTGCCCCATTATAGCTAGTATAGTGCCCCATATAGCTAGCATAGTGCCCCAGTATGGGTGGGTGGGTGGGTGGGTAGGTGCTGTCCCTCCCCGCTCCCCCTGCGGCCGCCACTGCTGCTATTACCTCAGGCGGCGCCGCTTCCTCTATCCCCGTCCTCCTCCGGTAGTAACTCATTCACAGCAGCGCGCCTCTCGCTGCTGTGATGACGAGGAAACCATAGAGAGCGGCTTCCTGTAGCGCGATGCCGTTACTATGGGAACCGCTCTCTATGGTTTCCTGCGTCATCACAGCAGCGGGGGGCGCGCTGCTGTGAATGAGTTACTACCGGAGGAGGACGGGGATAGAGGAAGCGGCGCCGCCTGAGGTAATAGCAGCAGCGGCGGCCGCAGGGGGAGCGGGGAGGGACAGCACCTACCCACCCACCCACACATGACTCGCAAGCAAGCCGACCCCCCAACTTTTGGCCCACTTTTGGGGGGTCAAAAATTCGGCTTGCTTGCGAGTATATACGGTATTTCTCCCACCCAGCATGGGTATGTGTAAAAATACACCCCAAAACACATTATACTACTTCTGAGTATGGCGATACCACATGTGACACTTTTTGCAGCCTAGGTGTGCTAAGGGGCCCAAAGTCCTATGAGTACCTTTAGGATTTCACAGGTCATTTTGAGGCATTTGATTTCCAGACTACTCCTCACGGTTTAGGGCCCCTAAAATGCCAGGGCAGTATAGGAACCCCACAAATGACCCCATTTTAGAAAGACAACACCCCAAGGTATTCCGTTAGGAGTATGGTGAGTTCATAGAAGATTTTATTTTTTTGTCACACGTTAACGGAAATTGATTTTTATTGTTTTTTTCACAAAGTGTCATTTTCCACTAACTTGTAACAAAAAATAAAAATTTTCTATGAACTCATCATACACCTAACTAATTGGGGTGTCTTTCTAAAATGGGGTCACTTGTGGGGTTCCTAAACTGGCCCTGGCATTTTAGGGGCCCTAAACCGTGAGGAGTAGTCTGGAAACCAAATGCCTCAAAATGACTGTTCGGGGGTATAAGCATCTGCAAATTTTGATGACAGGTGGTATATGAGGGGCCGAATTTTGTGGAACCGGTCATAAGCAGGGTGGCCTCTTAAATGACAGGATGTATTGGCACTGAAGTGCAGGAAGCGCAGGATGTTCTCAAATCGTGACCTGGACATGGCAGCAGAGAACATGGGCATGTGATGTATTGGGTGCGTAGCCCAATAAGACCGCAATACATTATTTTTGACTAGACATGTTAAGGAGAAGGCCCAAAAAAATGTTAAGTTTGAAAACTTGGAGTGATTTCCACCGAAAAGGCTGGGCATGGTAGCTTCTCGGATTGGCTGTTGCGTATTGTGTGGCATAACGGTTGGTCTCAGCCACAATTAAGTCGTAGAGATCCACGGTGCAGAACAGATGAAAAAAGTCTAGGGCCGATCCTAGATTATCTGTCTCCACCTGGACTCTAGACTGGGCGGTGAAACGGGGCAGTACGGGTGCAGCGGAAGCAGGGGATTTCCAATTGGGATGTGCCAGCACCTCTGGGAGATGACAGGTTGTACGGGCCCGTTTTGATGGTGGCTGCGACTCGGGTTTTAATGCACGTGCCAACGAACCAATTTCTACTACCATGCTGGTGCTCGCCACTTCACCAGGGTCTATGGTAGTACTGGTGCTAGGTTCAGGAGATGCTACGGTGCTGGTGCATGGCTCACCAAGAAAACTCGGATCAGCGCTAGCACCACTCTGCTGCCCTTGAGTCTGATCCTGCGCCATCTGCGGTCCAGTGACATGGGGTGTGGTACGCCTGGCTCTAGCCGGGACCTTACCTTAACCTCGTCACTGAGAGCCACTACTGTCCACCAGTTCGTATCCTGACCCGGATGATTCGTCGGAAGAGGCTTCCCAATCGCCCTCATCCCACTGGGCCAGAATCTTGGTGGCCTCTTCAGCGGAATACCCCTTTTTTGCCATGGTGGACTGCTAAATTTAGGGGGTATTCCTCTGAGACTACCCAGGAAAAGAGCACCTACCTAGTAAAAGGGAGTACCTGTGAAGTAGACAGCTGTGGTCACTGAGTTTTGATTAAAAAAAAAAATAAAAAAAAAAAATAAAAACTGATCTTTACAGCGCCACAGCTATTGTACAGTGTTTTTAGCAGTGATCAAAAAAAAAAATTCTGTCACTGCGGTGGGGCGGGCTGAACGCAGGTGCAGGCGAACGATCAGGCCTGATCGGTCAAACACTGCGTTTTTAGTGTATCCTAGTGACCCTAATATAGATCTGACTGCGATCAGTAATGATCATTTACAGATACTATATAGTAGCAATACTGATTAGCGACAGTGATGATGCTAATCAGCAACTAAATAGTGACTGCGGTGTGGTGGGCTGGGTGCTAACTGATGCTAACTACCCAACGATGGGCCCTAGCTAAATAACTGGCCTAACTGTTAACACTAGTGATACTAATAAGTGACAGTTTTCACTGATCACTGTTTTTAGATACCAAGGATAGTGACAGGGGTGTGATTGGGGGGGGGGGGGGGGGTTCTGAGGGTGTGGGCGGGTGATCAGAAGCCCGAAGGGGGCAGATTAGGGCCTGATCTGATGGGTAGGAGTGCTAGGTGGTGACAGGAGGTGATTGATGGCTGTCTCAGGGGGTGATTAGAGGGAGGATAGATGCAATCAATGCACTGGGGAGGTGATCAGAGGGGGTCTGAGAGGTCTCTATGGGTGTGGGCGGGTGTTTGGGTGCCCGCAAGGGGCAGATTAGGGTCTGATCTGATGGGTAGCAGTGACAGGTGGTGACAGGGGGTAATTAATGGGTGATTAGAGGGGAGAACAGATGTAAACCATGCACTTGGGAGGTGATCTGAGGGCGGGTCTGCGGGCAATTTAAGGGTGTGGGCGGGTGATGAGGTGCACACGAGGGGCAGGTTAGGATCTGATGGGTGGCGGTGACAGGTGGTGATTGATGGGTGACTGACAGGTGATCAGTGGGTGAATATCACCGCCACCCATCAGATCCTAAACTGCCCCTCGCGTGCACCTCATCACCCGCCCACATGTACAGGGGGGGGGGGGGGGGGGGGGTTATCAGGAGCTCCCAGGGGGCAGTCTAGGACCTTATCTCAAATATAGCATTGGCAGATAGTGACAGGTGACAAAGGGTGATTGATGGGTGATTAGGTGCAAACAGTGGTCTGAGGGGGTGATCAGGGGGGTTTGAGGGGTGCTGTGGGTGATCAGGGGGCAGGATCAGTGTGCTTATGTGCTTACTACAAGGGCTGCCTCCTCCCCTGATGGTCGCTCGATCACTGGGACCACCAGGGGAGGAGGCCAGTATAATACACTTTGTATACATAAATTGTATTATACACTTTTGAATGCGGCGATCGCAGGGTTAACAACCCGCCGGCAATGCCAATTGGCCAGCGGGATGACGTCGTGGGTGGACTTGTAGTTTTTGAGAAAATCGATTTTAAAAATTCAAAGAAAAAATGGCTTTTAGACTTGTACAGGCAGGTACAGAGGGCAGAGGTGACACAGAGAGGGACAATGGAGGCACAGGGGACAGAGATGGCCCAATGTTCCGACTTAAGAACAGATCCAGGTGAAGAACAAACCTACAGTCCCTATCTCGTTCGTTAACCGGGGACCACCTGTACTGCTTTTTTTTTTTTTTTTTTTTTTTAGCTGGGTCTATTTTTAACATTGACTCTCAAGCAAGCAGAAAATACACTTATCCGGCCATCAGCCAATCCCATTGGTGCCGGATAATAGGGGTTTTACTGCATTTGTATGCTTGGCGCTGTAAATACACGTTTATCTTATCATGTCACCTCAAAAACTCATACAAAAAAACCTAAATTAGGAAGCTGTAGATTTTCCAATTAGCAGTATAGCATCTGTCTGCAACCAATGGTTGTTGTGACATACAGTTAAAAGACAACCGAAGTGATACATATATGGAGGCTGCCATATTTATTTCCTTTTAAGCAATACTAGTTGCCTGGCTGTCACACCGATTCTTTTAGCAATAGCCCCTGAACAAGCATGCAGCACGTCAGGTCTTTGAGATTACTATCAGATCTGACTAGATTAGCTGCATGCTTGTTTCTGGTGTGATTCAGACACTACTGTAGCCAAATAGATCAGCTTAGCTTCCAGGCAACTGGTATTGTTTAAAAGGAAATCAATATGACAGCCTCCATATAGCTCTCACTACAGTAGTCCTTTAATTCCTGGCTATATCTTTGTTTTGTTTATTTCTTCACAAGCTTAGTTCCCATGTTTCACTGCTGTGATTGGACACACGGCAAAGCAAGTATGGATGTAGGCTTACATCTGCCATCACAATACAAACTAGACAGAGCTTTATTTCACTTGTATTATCTAAAATCAGATGCAATTCTAGGCTTATGGCAGGCTGGAAAGTATCCACCTTACAAGCGTGTCATACGGCTGTTGCGGCCAGGTTACCGAAGCTGCCATAAATACTAATTATAACTACAAATTGATTCTGCACATGTTTACCACTCACAAGGGATCCTGCTTGGGGAATTCAGGCTTATGCCACTGAGAATTTACATAACAAAATACAAGGACAAGTGCTTTACTAATACATACTCTGGGTTGCAGTTTAATTTCTTAAGATCTGGGTTCAGATTTGGAGCTGGCGCTGGTAATGACGACAAGGGAAGAACATTTCTATCTTGAATGAGATTCACAGGTCTCAGGCCCTCTGGCTGTGGAGCAGATTGTAGACTTAATCCACTTAAAGATGCTGGTAATTGATTCATTCCACTATATTGCTATAACAGAAAGAAAAACAAAGAAAACTGATATTTAACTTTAAGCAAGAAATGTTAACTGTGTACAAAATGCCATAAAAAACTTCTATGTAAAGAAATCATAAATAAAGCTCGTCAGGAAGTAAGAAAAACTTAAGCACCTTATATCCCATTACAAATTTGAGTTACAAGATTCTTGGCTGCCAATTCCTGAAGTAAACCAGAGGCAGGCACAGTACAGAGCTTAGTAAGTATTGTAGCGGGAGTAGGATGGGATTGCTTTCTCACCTGTGAGCAAATTATGCAACTTCCTTTCAGCCTATACTGTGACTATGACCGTAATACAATCTCTAGGAAAGCATTCCCTATGAAGGGAATGGCAACAGTGGTGCAAAATAGGGGCTTCAGGGGATGAAGCCGTAACTGCACCTCTGCTTCGGAGTGGCTGCCTAGGGTACAGCACTAGTAGCATTACTACTTTGTGTGCTCTGCATAGAGAAAGATAATTATCTTTACCCCACCCTGTGCTCAGGTATCTCTCACAACTGCTGTCACAAGGCACGATTGAGTGAGAATGAAGTCTGCAGTATAAAACTCTGCTGGTATGGTAAGGGTAAGGATCCCAATGTAAAGCTTGTACCGGAGCAAAGGTGCGTACACACGCACTACTACAGAGAACGACGGGTCAGTTGTTCTCCCGACAGTAGTGCGTGTGTACAGTCTGTCTGCAGACTGATAAGGCTGTTTCTGAACGATCCGCTCAGCGGATCGTTCAGAAACAGCCTTATCAGTCTGCCTGACAGACTGTACACACGCTCTGTCGCAGGAACGCCCGCCCAGTGGGAGGGTCTGACGGACCCGTCGTTCCTGAATGTAGAGCGTGTGTACATACCTCAAGGCTCTGTAGCTATGCTACAAAACATAACTCTGTATACAGTACATATAACAGTAGATTATAATGGTGTCACTAACCACAATATTGGCTGACAGAAAAGGCTGTTACACTGAAGAGGACTTATTATAACTCATTTTAGACTACCTAGGAATAGGTTCAAGAAATTTAGCAGTGAGAATTTCCTCCCACTTTAAGTGTGCTTAAAGGGAATCTGAAGTGAAAATAAACTTATGGTATAATAAATTGTATGTGTAGTACAGCAAAAAAAAAAAATATATGAAAAAAACTGATATATGAAAAGGTAACAGTTAATTATAACAATGGTCATAACATTATCAAAAGTATCATAAAAACAATTAAAAACAATATCAAAAATAGTTGAATAAATTCCATAAATAGCTGCCTCAAGTGTGTATACATATATAAATGTTGTATATAATATTCCAAAGTGTTCATATATGAGCTACTATAGGCTACAGAACCTGGGTTCTCAGTATAGATCAATTAGGGGTGAGAGGTGTAAAGGCCTTTATGTCCAGGAAAAAAACAATAGTGTACTTAAAACTACAATCATCTACACAAAATGTATCAAAAATCACAATGAAACACACACATAGTGAGCAAAATAGGTGTCAAGGTGCTGTGTACATAGGCAGTGGCGTAGCTAAGGAGCTGTGGGCCCCGATGCAAGTTTTACATTGGGGCCCCTCATGCACTCTATACATAACAATTGTTATGGTGCACCAAAATCTGCCAGTGGCAACTACAGTGTCAGAGATGCAAGAAGGGGATGGGGAACAGTCTGTTAATGATTACCACTATTCAAAGTATCCATAGAAGTGATTATTATGAGCACAGGACAAATAGAGAGCTAATACTGTAGTTGAGGGAGGGCCCTTTGGGGCCCCTCTGGCCCAAGGGCCCCGATGCGGTCGCAACCTCTGCAACCCCTATTGCTACGCCCCTGTACATAGGCAACGAAGATCCCAGGAACGAGAAAAGTGTGCACAGCGAGAGAGCAATACTGTACCCAGACCAAGGGATCGTGGGGTCAGCCAAGGAGGGATGGATACTGAGATGAGCAGTGGGAGCCCCCAGCGGACAGCTCCACCGGTATCACGATGGTCAAGACGCTTTTTCAAGAGATTCGGGGGGGGGGGAAGCTTCCCCCGCATATAATATATACATATGATATGTTTATTGTCATCCTAATTGTGGAGATATCGTTTTTAGTTGTTTTTATGATACTTTTGATAGTGTTATGACCATTTGTTATAATAAATTGTTAACTTTTCATAGATCAGTGTAGTGCTGCTTCACGGGCTGACATAGCTTGCTTTTGTAACTTCATTGTTCCTAGGCCTTAGCACACATTTTTTTTACCAAGTGTGGTGTATTTCTCTTTTATACAAATAAGAAATAGAACATTAGTATCACAGATATGAGTCTCGTATTGTTTCGAGGAAGAGTTAAGAAATTTCAGTTATCTATGCAAAAGAGCTTCTCTGAGCTCTCTGACTAATTTAGTCAGAGAACAATGCTATTTTCTGAAGCAATTATCTCAACCTGTCTCTCACGGTTTCTTGTTTATTTAAGGTTTTTCTGCCAGGAAGTTCAAAAGTTCATTAGCTCTGCTATTTCATCATTTAAAATACAGAACATAATTTGTAAACTGCAAATATCAGAGAATGATGCAATGTTATAGAAAACCAGCTATACAACTGTAAATAAAATTATGAGACTTTTCGTTGCTACTAATGGTCTATTAATTATTCTTACTTCACATACATTTCAAAATATCAGTTTTTTTTCACTTCAGACTCACTTTTATGAAGCACTAAGGCACAAAAAAAATGTAAAAAGTATGCGTACACATACTTGTAAGGTGTACATTTGTCCCATAGTAATATATATTGTTCATGGTTTCCTATGCAACTGTCACTTATTATTAGTTGGTACTGGAACAGGAGACAGTGAAGGAGTGCCCAGACAGGTAAGAGTGGATCCAGGAATGCCCTTTATCCTCAAGTGTCAAGAGGGTCTGGAGAAGCAGTGTATGATCAACAGTGTCAAACCCGAAAGGCAGATCTAGGAGTATTAATACAGAGAATCTGCCTTTGGATTTAGCAACTAGGTCATTAGCAACCTTAGTAAGAACTGTTTCTGTGGAGTGCTGAGGGCGTTGGCCAGATTGGAAGGGGTCCAACAGGGAGTTGGCAGAAAGACAGTCATACAGCTCTGAGTATAGGTGGCGTTCCAGCAGTTTGGAGGCAAAGGGAAGAACTGAGATTGGACGGTAATTAGAAAAAGCTTGTAGGGTCCAAGGAGGATTTTTTGATTAGTGGTGTTATGATTGGTTGTTGAAATGAAGAAGGAAAATGGCAGTAGAGATGGAGAGGTTAAAAAGTTTTGTTAAAGCAGGAATGAAGGAGGAGGAGAGTTGAGGGATAAGGTAAGAGGGAATAGGGTCCAGAGCACAGGTAGTGATAATACTGACTTATAGTACCCACACACGGTACAATAAAAATGTTCGATTTTTCAGTTTTTTCGACCAAAACGATCGAATCAAATGACAGTTGAAAAGAATCTTTTCTTCGATCAAGAAAAATGAACGATTATCCAGTTTCTTCTATAAAAATCCGATCAGACATGTTGGAATAAATCTTTATATTTGATCTAACGGAATATTCAAACTGAAAAACCTAAAAATTGTACCATGTATGAGCACCTTTACAGTCAGAACTATTAACCTGACAGCTCTGAGCCTCTAACAGGTTTTTGACTCCTCCCTTTCTTCATGGGACAACTTCAAGGAGTCACTATTCTGCCATGTGATTTTGCTTTCATAAATAACAATGGAATTTACAGTGTATTTTACCTTGGGACAAATGTACATCTTAGGTGTACATAATTATTTAAATTTGTTAGTTTTGTCATAGTACACTGCAGTCAAATAAAACACTAATCAATAATGCAGTGTCCTCACATCACTATTTTTACTCTCTCTCTAAAATAACAGCTTTGAACAGCCACCATTTATATCACAAAAATCAATGCTTTTGTGCATAAAGCTCTGTACTATAGTTTCATAAAAAAAAAAAATAGATGGGTCGCCCAAGAATTGTTGAAAAAGAAAAAAAAAGGTGTCCCGACGACGGTAAAAGACAGTGATTATCGTTCATGTAGAGCGATTCCTCCTGGTGTATTGGTTTGGAAGAAGGTTGATGTTAGTCGTTTGTAACGAACGATAAACAATCGATCCATTCAAAGCACTTATGTGTGGCAAATTTCACACTTACAGATCTCGATTCCAGTAACAATTCCAGATAGGCAAACCGTAGTTGTGCTGTCACTAAATTTAAATGTGCGCAGACATCGCTCGCTCCTCGCTAACTGTCTGGGATCGCTTGTTTTCTGACAACCACAGTCTAGCGTGTGTAAAGAGCTTTTAAATGTTTGCAGATATTATCAGAACTTCAAGAGTGCAATTATAGTGAGTTCAGAGAGTCAGTTTACAATTGTAGAAGCAATAGGAGCAGCTTTTAGTCAGGCAGAGAGAGCAGCACATTCTGCAGCCTGTCTTCTATATGTACAGGCAAAGGGTACCCTATTGCTATGTATCTACTGGGGCTGACATGTCTATAGCTTAAAAAAAGGGGGATAAAATAAATGATGCAAGCATATTTATTGTAGGCCTGGGTCTCAGGGCTGGAGCTACCATAGGAAAAAATGGGCAATTGCCCCAGGGCCACAGAGCCTGTGTCCCTCCCCATCTTAACTGTTGCTCCCCAGTGACTCTGCAGAGTCTGTTAAGTTGGGAGGTAATTGGGGGAGGGTCAGCAACCAGCTCAGGGGCCCAGGAGGGAAATTTGGCTGCAACAAAGGGCCTCTAATGGCGCTTTTTGGTCGGGGGTTGTCTGTTAGGGGGCCCCCAGGCCAATTTTGCCTTAGGGCCCAATTGTTACTTGAACCGGCCCTGCTGGGTCTTATTATAAGTCATTTTAAACACACTTAAGTATATTAGCACTTTAATCCTGAACAGTCATATCATGTATGCCTGCCGGAGTAAAAACGACAGCATTTTAAATGGTTAATAAGGGGAACGGAATACACTGAGACAGAATGTATATTGTGTTCTACCTAAGAAGATTCATAGCTGAGCCCAGATTATCCACATAATCCATAACAGTGAAACAAACGATATGCCTTTCAGCAGTAAAATGGCTGACCCAGCCTTAAGTGACCCACTTCACCATGGTGCTTTGTGAAGCACACATTCGTGGGCAGGATGCTTGGAAAGAGAGAAGCAATGGTAGAACTTTGACTTACATTCACCTGGTCTCCAGACAGATAGTAATACTAGGACATGACACTCAAGTAGATTCCTAATTACTTAACAGGAAAAATAGCATTGCCATTTCCTGTAATTTAGTATTCCCCAAATGACTTTATGAAGTCTATAAATTACCTATTTAATAGCTAAAAGGGAACTGAAATCAGCAATATGGAACAGGAATTAGCTCCTGCCACAAAAAAAAAAAAAAAAAAAAAAAAAATGACCTACAGCCTGCAATGCCAGAGATGCTCAGATCTAATGTTGGATATTCTCTATATAAATTTGTGGTAAATCAGGTAAACTATTAAAAACTTCCAGAAAATGATAGGTCACCTGGCCTGCCAATCACACCAGCACACTAGACAGGATCTCAGCAGAATCTTGTCTAGTATGGATTGCACTACAACAGCTGCTAGCGCTGTCCTGCCTGATACAGTGTAAACCTAAGCAACTGCCCAGGGTCAATATGAGAAACAGAGAACGGAGATGCCCTTAATGAAATTGTGAGCAATATTGCTTTGGATTGCTGACTAGAAAAAAAGGTAACCTTCCAACGGGAAAAATACCCTATAAAGCAAAGACAATACAGGCATGGCTTAGGGACAACTCTCCAAATGTTCCTGTGTGGCCCAGCCACCGTGTGAACCCAAATACTTCCAGAGACCTGCCAATACCTGACCACTAACAGTCTCAATACAAAATGCCCCAGCATTAGAAAATCTGCAAAGAATCCTGGTATAAAAATCAAAAACCTGTGTGTGTGAACCCTGTCCTGTCATAGCCAAGAAGACTCCAGGCTTAAACTCTCCAGTGAGCAAAGGGTCGTCTTGCTATACATACCTTAATGCAATATTTCCATTTTTGTGTGTTTTGTTTTTTTCCCTTTTAAACTGTTGCTTGATCAGGAAAAAAATAATTTAGCATGAGGCAGTTGCACACCAAAAATGAATGGGATCTAAAAACGTTCTCAATTAACTGAATGCCAGACGTTGCTATCGCTATTTGTTTTATTAGATACCAGGGGAAAGAAGAAAGTTAGTATGGCTTTACTTTAGCATGGAACTCCGGAGGTCTGGGAACTAGTTAGTTGCTGACTATAGAGGAGAGCCCATGTCTTAGTTTTTGACATGCTCAATTTATGACAGTTTCTAAATGTTAATTTATTTCCAAAGTGTGGCTTACAGAAGGGTACGGTGAGTAATTAGGCCTGTGCACAGGAGTGCTGGACTGTGAGCCATGCGGACTGGCTGAATTCTGATATCCTGGTTGGAGAGCTGGGTATCCATGGCCAAATGGCTTTGCAGGCCTTGATGACTGTGAAACAGCATTGATGGGAGCCATGCTATTTGTTGCTGCAGGTGTCTCTGTAAATGCAAATATAGAGGAAGTGCTAATTAAAAAAAAAAGTAACCATTATTATCTGTCATAAAGGAAAGACATCTAATATGAATGGAAGCAATCACCTGTGTATCCGCCGCCTTCAAGAACATCATAATTTTTCGGTTCAGATGATGCACTGCTGGTGGTAGATGAGCTTTCGTCAATTCCTAAAGACACAAGGGCATATATCTGGGCTATAACCAAGTCCTGTTTAGTGGGAACAGTCCCTACATTGCTGCACTTTTGTTCTATCTTGACTTCTTACAAAGAAAAAATATTTTAACAACATATTTCCTGTTCAGCTGCAAGCAGTGTAGTAATTCCTCCTGTATTGATCATTCACAAAAGTGTTACACAAGCTACAATGCTGACCATGTGTCAGCAACAAAATGCTGCAACATTCCCATTACATTTTGATACAGTGTCTCAGACACTAGAAATTGAAATGAATACATTGTTGCCACCAATTGACGCTGCCTATATTGTGTTTTTAGCTACATATTTTTGGCTGTTAATTTGCAGCTACTATACCATAACAGGACATCCACTAGTGAGGTAGACTTGAAACTGCTATAAACACCAGGTACATGTTGCCTTGTATCGAATGGTACCAAGCAGTATAGAAAACTCAGCTGTGAGGAAAACCTGCTGGCTGTTGTGGATCTAAATCACATGAGCAGCCAATGGAACTAGAGGAGGAAAGCGGAAAGCTCTTTACCTCAGAAAGCAGAAGATGACTATTCAGTGTTTTTTTCCCCTTTTGAACGTTATGCAAATGATTAATTTACAATGTCTCTGCACATCTTCCCTATAGTAGAATCCTATTCGGTGCAATGCAAAACTTCCCTAGTTTTAGTGAAGTGAGGCGCATATTCATTTCAATGGGGTAAAGCAAGACAATGTGCAGAATACTGTAATCTACAGTGGCCAATCATATTTATGGTTTCTGAAGTCAGAGTTGCATGAAATTAAACTAATAAACGATAACAGAATATCTAACAGAATACATTACTGTAACCTGCTGGGTCTGTATGACCTTGTTTATACAGCTGAGAAATGATGCATGTGTCTTTTAGGCTTATTCAACCAGCAGTGAAAGCAAAACAAAGTGCAAAACCATAGTAACGTAAGGCAACCAATCAGGAGCCAATTTAATAAGATAATATAGGGTTACGACTGGCTGCTTTAGGTAATGCTTTTACACAAAGCACATTTATTCCTTGCACAGTTATTTGAATAAGCCAAACTATGGTTGTAATGATTAACTATCATAGCTTGCACCTTCATTTAAATTCTGATTACTATTTACCATAAACCATTATAATGTATAAGGCCTCTTGCACACTGCAAGTGATTCCGATTCAGATTCCGCTTTTTAATCAGTTTTTACATCCGATTCAGATTCCGATTTGCAGTGTGCAGGGAGCAAACTGCAAATCGGAATCTGAATCGGATGTAAAAACTGATTAAAAAGCGGAATCTGAATCGGAATCACTTGCAGTGTGCAAGAGGCCTGTGATAGCCAATTACTGAAGGCATTCCCATTATTTCAATACACTGCTCTCTAGCAAACACTACATAGAAGAAAGGGAGAGACAGACTACATGAAAACCTTTGGTTCCTGCACAGTATGCCACCACTGAAGTAATTGGCATTGAGAATGTGCCAAAAATTCCCCTTTAACAGGTGTGTCTCTGACAGCACTAACATCAAACACCACAGCTGTGTGAAATGTAACATGGATTATGCAATGCCAGGGTGCAGTACCTGCAAGTCCTCTACACCTATCATAATTATTACTATGCTTTACCTCAAGAACATCAAGAACAGAGGGCAATGTGGCACCAGTTGTAAGCAGATTTCTGCAATGAAAGTTCTGAGGAGATGTAACACTAATGCATGTAAATCAAAATGAAATTAACAGGATAAGCAGATTGTATTTTTTAATTTATTTACATGAGTCTATTAGTCTAGAACTGTCCTCAAGTATCACCAACAGTACATGTTTTGTGGAGATCCAGAGGTAATCAGCTCTGCTGAGACACTAATTACCTCACTTGTGAATGTTTGTGGTTTTCTGCAAAACATGCACTGTTGGTGGTACTTGAGGACAGGGTTGGAAAGCCCTGGTCTACAAGACTCAATGCTTTCCCTACAACAAGAAAACTAAGTGCAATATAATGCAGACTGCAGTCTTTGCTCTCTTCAAAAAACTGTTACTGTCTGGCTTTTGTGCAGATCTTCTGACTATCAATATTCAGAGTTAAAGGACAACTGTAGTGAGAGGGATATGGACGCTGCCATATTTATTTCCTTTTAAGCAATACCAGTTGCCTGGCAGCACCGCTGATCCTCTCCCTCTAATAGTTTTAGCCACAGACCCTGAACAAGCAGGCAGCAGATCAAGTGTTTCTGACACTGGCATTGGGGAACTGGCATTGTAACTGGAACTGACATTGTTTAAAAAGGAAATAAATATGGCAGCCTCCATATCCCTCTCACTACAGTTGTCCTAAAAGCCTCATACAGAGGTTTGGTCCATTACTACTGCATTCCTCAAAAGCAGGAAGTGGCATGCTGTCCTCCCCATAGCACAGTAAGGGTGAATTTCCATCAGGTCCTCACATGAGTGTATTTCCACACAACAACGCATGCAAAATATGCAAAAAACTGTCAGCTCATTGATAATCATTGGGCTGCTCCAAGTTTTTGTGCAGAAGAAAAGGCTTACATGTCAAAGAATGTTGCATGACTAAAGGCTGCCTTACATTGTATATGAACATGTGTTGTCCGTAACACTGACAGATTATTATGCTGTCTCTGCAATGAAATATACCTGCAGGAAGCATGCAACTAGTGGAGGTCCAATATCTGATCTGTGCTTTTTCTGGGTCACTGACTCCAAGTGCCAAAAGACAGAGGATCAACACAACAGCCAGGCAATCAACATTTTAAAAGTAATTCTGCTTGTCACATTTCATTGTCCTCTCACTTTAAGTTTGATTTCATTTTATAGTGTGGATAACATTATGAACAGTGAAAACAGTGTTGATGAAAAAGACACAGTTACATAAGCAAGAAAGCCGACCAGGAACATTTTATAGCTAGATATACACTAATATCTATGATTTGACAACATAAAAGGAGAAAACACATAGTACACAGGGCATAGAGGGAAAGACATTGTTACTCTTTACCACCACCAACCTATTTTCCTTTACTTGATCAGTTGGAAATCATTTTGTAGTATTCACTATTACCAATTAGTACATACTATTCAATTAACATGAAATCATTAGAAAAAAAATGTTTGTAAGAGGAGCAGTGATCACTGATACGCGTAAAGGAAGGATTACTGAACCACCACTGGTACAAGCATTCCACCTAAAGGGAGTTTGCCAAGAAGCTGCTGATGTAATCCCATCACCTTCCAGCTCACAACCTGCAAAGCACTTTCACAACAACCACCTTACTCCTAGCAATGCTGTCTAAACTGTTGAATAATACAACCATTTTTAGATGAGGTTAGTTGTAGTATGAAGTTTGACTGCAGTTTTTGAAAAAGGTTTCTGAGAAATGTTTAGCTTGAAGGTTAGAAGAAAGAAGAAACAGCTCCACCCTGAAAGAGATAGCACAGCAACCTCAGTGGCAGTACAGAGAAGCAGGCCATGCTGTTCACTACTAAAGTAAAAGGAAGCTCCGCAGCCAAGCCATCTAGGGAAAGATAACCACAATGACTGACCCTTGTGGTGGCTGAAACAAGTTAGCTTGCAGTCCCTGAATGGTGCAGCAAAGAATAGTTATTTTTCCTTGGATGGTCTGTCTGTGGAGTTTTGTACTATAGCTTGTAAGGCAAACTTGTAATCTAGCGACAGGCAACCAAAACATGTCCAAACTGCTGTGCAAATAAAAGTCTCCGAAATGAATGCTGACATGAGCTGAATATGTACTGAACGGCATTTAATGATTTAAAAGGACACCTAAAGTGGGAGGAATATGGAGGCTGCCATATTTATTTGCTTTTAAACAATACAAATTGCCTGGCTGTCCTGCTGATCTCTTTGGCTGCAGTAACATCTGAGGGCCCATTTCCACTATCGCGAATTCGCATGCGAATTCGTATAACAATACAAGTGAATGGGACTGTTTCCACTTTTCAGGATTCCTTTGCGTTTTTCTGTGCAGAAAAAATTTGCATGGCAGAGCCATCAGAATTCGCATACCGCTATGCGAATCGCATACAATGTATCTAATAGGAAATTCACATGCGGTTTTGGGCATGCGAATTTTCATGCTAATTCGCATAGAAACAATAGAAAATCACACCAGCACTGCCATGGTTAAATTCGCATATATCGTCATCCATGCAAATGCGCATAAAAATTCGCATAGACCCACATGAAAAATTCGCATGCGGATGGGAATTTTTCCCGCGACTATTCCCAACGCACAAGTGGAAATGCAGCCAGAATCACACACCTTAAACAAGCAGGCGACTAATCCTGTCAGAAACATCTGATCTGCATGCTTGTTTAGGGTCTGTGGCAGCCTTTTTACCCTGGAGGAACCCTGCAAACAATGATTTGATCCCGAGGAACCCCTGCATTTATTTTGCAGGAGGAATATGGTCTTTAAAAGTTGGAGAGGCCGTTTATTTCACTACCCCCTATTACACTGCCTTTCATGATACTGCCTCCTTATTCTAGTGACTTTTAATAACGTGCTCATTATTATTCAGACCCCCAATTTAGTGCTTCTTTTTACAGTGCCCCCTATTATAATGTGCTCTATTGTACTTCCCCCACGATGGGGGAAATGCCAAGGATGCCCTGCAGAGTACTCAAGGCACCCCGGTTGAGAAAGCCTGGCCTATGGCTAAAAGAATTCAAGGCAGAAGATTAGCAGGACCGCCAGGCAATTTGTATTGTTTAAAAGCAAATAAATATGGCAGCCTCCATGTCCACTGGTCAAGCGTCCTTTGACCAATATGTGGATCTACAGGTCAGACTATCCATTCAGCACCACTAATTACTTGGTGCTGTGTCAAATCTTTAAAGAAACAGTTCAACATGCGTTCCTCCTGGGGGAACTTAGGATATCTGTGGCCAACTATGCTGACAATGATATGCATGTGAATGCTATTACAGCAGCGGGATGGCACATGTGCAATGGGATGCACCACCAGCTAGTACAAATATAATCAAGAAACTAGTCCAAGTGATGGAGGTGTTTGGATTGCCTGTACAAGTAGCATCGGGGGTCAAATGTCACCTTACTTTGTAAAATGAAGAACCCCTTAGCATGGTGGCACCATAGCCTTTTAGGTTATAGCAATCACATCATCAAATAGAAATCACAACACCAAAGAGAAAGAGTGGTAGATTGGCAAGTAAACAAAAAAGAGTGACAATTTCCTCTTGAGAGTTGAACACACAGCATCAAATCATAGCCATCTATCATGGCAGCATAAGAGACGGTCAATTTCAGTGGTGACAGCTGTTGCAGTATGTCAGACAGAACATCTTTATCTCAAAGAAAAGATGGCATAAATGGTTATGGATTTACACAGAGTCAAGCTCAAAACAGTATAAAAGCTGAAGCAGACCTGCTTCCTCATCATCCTCCTCGTCTTCCTCATCATCTGAGCTGGATGACAAGGGAGTTGGTGCAAAGTTAGCTTGATTATTGACATATCCAGCATACTGCATGCCTGTGAATTATAGAAAGCACAAGACAGGTCAGGCAGACAAGAACTCACACAGAGTAAAAAGAAAGGAGCTGGTAGCCATTTTTGGGTCATCACAACAGGATGCTTTTTTTCTGGCATTTTTCTGGGGGGCACAGAAAATGGTTTTGTACTGTGATAGCCAAGAGGAAAATGCGGGTAGAAAAATAAGTGTAAAAATAATACCTTTTAATGTCTAACAAGAAAAATAACATTCACAGCCCCATCCACAAGTATGGACTTCTTGGACATTTTGCACTTTACAAAATATTAGAGACTGAGGCAGAGATTCACCTCCCATCATGATATGGGAGGGCTAAAACTGCTAAAGTTACACTTGTATGGGACTTGCATGTCAGAACGACCCAAACCAAAGTACGGAATTCAATTCAGTTAAGAATCTGCTAGTGTTTCCTATCCAAAATGGTTTTTTTTTTTTTTACTTTAAAAATCAGTTTTCTATCAGTTATAACTGAGAGCAATTGATTAAGCGTAAAAGGACCGTTACTCTGGATAGCCTACAATGTAATTGTTGCAGACTCCTAGTGAATCAGTCATATGCATTCCTGACTTTCTCCGATTGGATAACTTCAAAAACTAAAGCTTGCAAACTTGAATATAGTGATGACATCATTATTCTGTCCATTCTGCATGATACAAGCAGTATACCCTTTTGCACTAGCTGCTTGTTGGAGACAGCTGTAAACTTGCCATGATTTGTAAAAGATTCCTGGCATCTGCTAATAGCCAGCTGACTATGCTGACTTGCAATGGTTGGAGTTGTTATGTAGTTTAGCTGGCCACTGCATCACAATGGGGGAGTGAATTCCAAGTAACGGATTACTGTTGTCATCCCAAAACAAGTGCAGTCATATTGATTTTTTCAGCACCTCCCCCAGGAAAATACAATATTGATCAAGCGAATATTTTACTACAGTATTACAATCATTTAAATTATTAATTCATACAGCGCTGACATTTTCCAGGGCACTTTATCGTTAACAAGTAGCAGCAACTGTTCATCATAGAATTCAGCTGCAGTCATAGTTGAATGCTCCAACCATATTCTATCTAGGGCAGGCCTGGGGCAAACTTTACGCAGCACATGCTCGCAACTTTTCACTGAGGGAGGGGGAAAGGAGGGGAATCCGGCCGCCTGTCGGAGGGCCAGAGAGCAGCGCACCCACGGGCCATAGTTTGCCCAGCGCTGACCTAGGGCAAACCCAAAGGGAATGAACTCATCCGCATGCTGTAATATACATTTAACTTTGCAAGCATTTGAAAACATTGTGGCTTAAATTTACTTTTTCTCCTTGGCGATATTTTGACTTTGAAGCCAGCAGCAAGCAAGGAAATGAGGACATTTTGGCACTAATTTTTCACCTACTTTTTCAATTGCAGAGTGCTAAATAGTTACCATGCATCAAAAGATGAAACATTGTCTCCTAGGAGAAAACTTAGGAGAAAAGGTGAATTGAATTGAGTCATCATGTCTTTCATACATTTTGCTCAGAGTTCCTCTTTACTCAACCAACAAAAGTCTATTTTCTATTTGACAAAATTTATGTAAAACTTGAATCAAGTAGTAAAATTCAAATAAAATCTAATTTAATTGCAGGCTGCATCCCTATAAATTGTACCTACAGTCCAAGATGTGAATACTTATGTAAGGTACTGTGTACGTCAGAGGAGGAGACTAGTCCTTGGAAAGTTTTCATAACAAAATTTTATAACAGGATCATAAAACATTTTTACAGTTTTTTCTCCTCCTACCTTCGGTCTTCTGCCAAAACACACACATGCTGTCACACTACTATTTTTAGCCATGCACAGGTATTATTTGCTTTAAAGATCTGCTAAATTACAATAATTACCAATGCCTTTTCTAGGCATAAGTAAGGACACTGGTACAGAAGAAAATGAACAACCAGGTTACAATTGTCATACACTGTCCGAGTTAGCTGTGTATAAGGCCTTGCATTTACTAAATGAACGATAACCCAGCCCTTCCGACAGTCTATTGTCAGACCCTCTACTTCTTCAGTGCAGAAAGAGTTGTCTCTGTTTAAGGGGTGCAACAATGCAATTTGGACATTTCCTTACCTGCAGAGATTATGGTCCTGAGCAGGATCTGATAGCTTCTCCAGTGCACTAAAGGGTTAGCTCTGCTTCTGCTGCTCCCCTGCCAAAAGTTTATTTACACTGGACGGGTACAGCAAATAAAATACTCACAGAATGTCAACTTCCCAGAGAATTACTGCATCGATACTATAAAAGGTGAACTTCTTAAAAAAGCAAAAACAGCAGATTGTGCAAACAAATTGTACACATTAAATCATGCTTGCTAGGACAACAGTTTTTATAGTTTACTAGCAGACCCAAGCCCGTTTAAAAACGGGCTATAGAGTCTGTTTTTCGCCGCCGCCCGCCGCATGTACTGCGCACGCATGGCTCCCTGTCCTCCTGTCTGTGTGAGGCTGTACGCAGGGACAGTTGCCTATTACCCGTATTTTTCGCCGTATAAGACGCACCTAGGTTTAGAGGCCAAAAACCAAGGAAAAAAAAAATCTTAACCTGGTGCGTCCATATTTCAGGAGCATCTTGTACATGACCTACTCCAAATGGTGTCCTCCTATGCCCTGCTGTCCGCCCCCAAGTGTCCTGCTGTGGCCATCTAATCTCCCCCCCCCCCCCCGCCGCTTGCCTCTACCCCCTCCTGTGTTGCAGGGTCCCCCCCACCGTGTGAGCAGAGGCAGCAGCTTACCTCCTCCATCTTGCCCGGGACGATTGAAGACATCCGGCTTCCTCTAGTGCCGGCTTGTAATGACGCGCCATTGATGGGGGGACCCGGCAACACAGGAGGGGGTAGAGGCAAGCGGCGGCAGAGGGGGTAGAGGCAAGCGGCGGCAGGGGGATTAGATGGCCACAGCAGGACACACAGGCAGGGAATCCCCGATGATGGTGGGTCGCGGTTCGTATCGGTGGGCGTTCCTAAGTCGGGGATTCCCTGCCTTTGCCGTATAAGACGCAGGGACTTTTTCACCCCATTTTTTGGGGAGAGAAACCGCGTCTTATACGGCGAAAAATATGGTATTATATAGGATAGTTTGCAATGGAACATTTAAATTAACCTAGTCCTACTAGTCCTTCTACAATACTTGAGTTCTATAATAGGAGATCCAGTGTAAGGTTAGTGTCACAATGCCTTTAGTTAAAAACTCAAGAAAAATCAGGATAGGTTTTGACTCTCTGCTGCTGGTTACTGCTCTATTGGATTAACACGTACATGTATGCATGCACTGCTCCACATTCTGCTCATTTATTAGGGATGGAAAGAGTTGATAGTGGAACAAATACGGTACAAACATGAATCTTAAAGTGAAGAACCGCGCATGATATAAAAAACAAACTGCACTTACCTGGGGCTTCTTCCAGCTCCTGGCAGTCGATCGGTGCCCTCGTCGCAGCTCCTCTCCCTCCCGGCGTCCAGCGGTGAAGAAGCCGACCTCGCCAGGTCGGCTTCCATGCGCTCCACGGCGGGGGGTCACGTGGTGTAGGGACATCATCGGGTCTCTACTGAGCAGTAGAGACCAGATGACGTCACTTACACCCGTGACCTGTGCCGTGGAGCGCATGGAAGCCAACCCGGCGAGGTCGGCTTCTTCACCGCTGGACGCCGGGAGGGAAAAGAGCTGCGGCGAGGGCACCGATCGACTGCCAGGAGCTGGAAGAAGCCCCAAGTAAGTGCAGTTTGTTTTTTATATCATGCGCGGATCTTCCCTTTAAACACTGATTTTTAACTGGCACCAAGAGCTGGCTTTTCCTCTAGAGAATTTGATAAATAAGGCCTACTCTTCCCATTGGGAAAAGTTTCACTCCAATAGTCAGGAAAATACCACATTCGATATTTTAGACTTTTGTGTGCTAATTCACCAATATTTTCACAACTTCCGGTAAAAGTTCAGTCATTTACCAAACCCTAGTTGTCAGTATCTGTGTTGTTACATGCTGTTCCATGCAGAAACCGCATTACACTAGGAAGAGGCATCCTGACATCCCTTTAGATGTACATGTTTTGTTATACTGCCTCTGTTTGCTCTGAATCTAGTCTCCATTAGTCTTTCATAAGATTTTATTTATTTGCCACAATGTAGCCTTAGATGAAGTCCAAGAGACTTTATACATGCCCTGCTTAGTTCATTTCCCCCACTAGCTCCTTTGCATTTTCAAACAGGAACTTAAAGAAACCCAGAGATGACCACTATTGAAGATATTTTACTTACCCGGGGCTTCCTCCAGCCCCATTAAGCATGGACACGTCCCTCGCCGTCCTCCCGCATGCATCTGTTAAGTGGCAATCAGCTCCGGTATTCGGCTCAGTTGGGTCCAATCTGACTCAGTGATGTAAGCCGGGGTCTTCTGCACTTGCGTAGGCAGCCTCCTGCTGACGTCACTGAGCTGAATACCGGAGCTGATTGCCACTTAACGGAGGCACGCGGGAGGACGGCGAGGGATGCATCCATGCTTATGGGACTGATGGAAGCCCCGGGTAAGTAAAAAATCTTTACTAGCTGACGTCTCTGGTACACTTTAAGAGGTTAAACTGCCGAAGGGTGGCAGAGGAACCTTGTTTTCTTTCATAATCTCTCTGCTTGCTGCTCTGCTTCTGCGAGTCTCGCACGGATACAGAAGAGAACTGTGGGTAATGGAACTGTGTTTTACCGCATGCTGTAACCTTGGTGAATTGGCATTTACTGACATTCACTGGCATTTGTTGAGGTATTTATTTAACAAGTCGGTAATTTACCTCACTGCTCGGTAATTTCAGCTTTTCATGCAGTAACAGCCTTGGTAAATTGACACTAAGTGCTCTGTAAAATCAGCAGTTTTCAGCATTACCGAATGTGATATTGCTTGGTGAATTGATGCCCATGTCTCTGCTTACGGTCTATCAGTGAAAGCCACTCAGCTGTAATGTAGCATAGATGGCATAATTACAAGACCTAAATGCCTCCAATAAAAAACTGCAAGAGGTCTAGTTGCTTTCCAAATCATGCAGAATATGAAATGTGATTAAAAGTGGCAGCCCAATGTCAGCAGGCATGACTGCAACTTGTAAGATACCCAAAGAAAAAAAGGCCTTTGCCATTTATCATCTTACGGTATAAGGGCCAGTTATCCATTTTTAAAGGTGGAGTTCTTTAAAGAGTACTTGATATCACATAAAATGTATTTGAATACATCTTGGGGAGGATACAATTTAAAATCTAGAATAAATGTTATGAGCCACCATTTCTCATCTAAAAGCAGCACACCAAGTTAGAAAGATTTTGCCCACCAAATGAGTGGATTTATCAAAAGAAAACATGTTTTTGGTGAAGTTCTGCTAATGAAGGACTCATTTTTAACAACTTTATAAACATGATTGTGGCTGTTTTTTGTAGAACGGTGCACAAAGCTATGTCTGATTTTGCAGACTCCCCATCTGCCTTTCAGCATCACAACACCAGGTTTCAACCGCATTTAGCATCTTAACAATGGAGCATGTAAATTGTATGAAAATCAGCAGCCAGGACACAGTGTACAAACTCTTTCTGAACTGCTGATATTTTGTTGATTCCTAAAACTGAATGGGAACTGTGGCCTTTGCCATAAGACACCTACAAGGCCTCTTTGCATGGTTAAAATGGTTTGAGGGCTCTTTTCCACTGCAAAACAAAACTGCAACCGCATACGTTTTCCCAATTTTGATGTGCGTTTTTTATGCGTTTGCATTTTCCGTTTTTCTGATTGGCAAGTGTTGTCTTGATTTTTTCAATACAAAACGCATTTCTATGCGTTTTTCACACATTCCTATACTTTACATTGAAACGCAAAACGCATCATAATCTCACAGACATGCGTTTCTTAAAAAAAAAAAAATTGGAATGCAGCAGTGGAAAAGGCCACCCAAAATTCTTATTTTAAACAGGCTGCACTTCAGAATCCGCAAACGCATGCGTTTTTGGCAAAAACGCAGCTAGTGGAAAAGGGCCTTAATGTGTTTTTGGCGTAGTGACTTTGAGGAGGTCTGTCTCTCTAGATATACTAAGCACTCTCAAGCTGTCGCACACAGGCACTTTGGAATATTTGCGATTAGCGATTTCCAAATCGAATCACTGTAGTGGAAAATACTTCTCGGGATTTCTATGATAAAGTAACAACTCTAGCGATTTAAAAATCACTAGCGATTTGCGATTTTGCGATTCAGCAATCACAATCACTCTAGTGGAAAAGGGCCCTAGTGTGATTAACCACTTTGCCGCCTCTTTACAGTATATCTATGCCTCTTTAAAGGGAACCCGAGGTGAGAATAATATGGAGGCTGCCATATTTAGTTTCTTTTAAGCAATACCAGCTTGGCTGCCCTGCTGGTCCTCTGCCTCTAATACTTTCAACCATAGACCCTGAAGAAGCATGCAGCAGGTCGGGGGTTTCTGACAATAAGATTAGCTGCTTGTTTGTTTTTGGTGTAATTCGGTTCACTACTGCAGCCAAATAGATCAGCAGGACTGCCAGACAACTAGTATTTGATTAAAAGGAAATAAATATGGCAGCCTCCATATTACTCTCACCTCCGGTTCACTTTAAAACTTTACTTTCACACCTAGGTAGTAGATATACGAATTCCCGCCACCAACACCGCTGTCCACACTCCCACTTGCTCGTTCACGTTGCCGCCCGCTCACCAGGAGATCCCCATAGCAATGATCGGCGGCTTTTATGAGAAGCCGCGCAATAATTCTGAAGAAAAAAAAAAAGTTTCCCATCCACAGTACACTTCCTGTAAGCGTACATAATAACAACACTTCCTGTAAGCTTACATAGAGGGACCTGCGAGGATAAAAGAACGGAGTGACCGACAAGAGCAGCTGATCAATGCAGCGAATCGACGGCGAGTACCGTTTTGCGGTACCAGCAGTATTTGGTCCTTAAAGAGGAACTGTCACAAAAATCTTAAAATTCAAACAGAAACAAATAAGAAGTACATTTCTTCCCCAGTAAAATGAGCCATACATTACTTTTCTCCCATCTTGCTGTCACTTACAATATGTAGTAAAAATCTGACATTACCGGCAGGTTTTAGGTTAGTCCATTTCTTCATGGGGGATTCTCAGCATGGCCTTTATCCTATCTAATAAAAGGCAAGTGTCGCTGCATCCCATGTCCGTCCGTCCTTTTTGTGCACTGCGCATGTGCAGGGACGCAGAGACACTGCTGAGAGCCGGAGAAGGACGGGGCCAGAAGGGGCGGGCGTGTGCGTCGCACGTGGCACATTAGGCACAGACCTAGCCCGTTTTTAAACGGGCTTAGGTCCACTAGTTCTTTATAAAGACATTCCCTGAAAAATATTTTTTACAATGTTGGCCAGCCTCCCTGCTCGCTGCACACTATTTTGGCAGTTGGAGGGAGCAACTGCCATTCACTAAGTGCTTTTAAAAATAAAGAAAACCTGTTGGATCACTATCCCATATTCTATGGTATTAACCAAAAATCAACTATTATTGGCACTTAATATTTAGACTTACAGGTAAGATATTACATAAACCTCCAAGTATCTCTGCAAAACTTGCTCTCCATGTCGGACTGGAAGACTTTCCTTTTAAATTCAGACTGATCATATCTCACATTATCTGTGCAGCCAGATCACTCCTTTTACAAAACTAGGGTACTACTGACATTCCTTCCATATGTCAATCAAAAAATCAAGTTGATCTAAATTTACACATGGAAAGATCACTAAGAGAGCAAAGATATTCTACAAATCCCTCTTTATTTGAATTCTCTATCAAATGGCCAAGTGATCAATCCGCATGGTAAGACCCCATCACTAATGTAGCTTTCTGCACCATAGAGAATGTTACCCATTACATGACCGTCTACTTTCTCTCTCACAAATTAACCAGTTTTACAAGCAGCTCTAATTCTCATGATTGTAGAACACCAAACTTTGCCCTCTACTATTACTAACTCCCCTGTCCCCATTACTGCCTATTTCCCCGCCTTAAAAACCTTCATACCTAGGAAGCTACTAATATACAGTATATTTTCTGTGTTAAAGAGAATCTGTATTGTTAAAAAATCGCACAAAAGTAAACATACCAGTGCGTTAGGGGACATCTCCTATTACCCTCTGACACAATTTCGCCGCTCCTCGCCGCATTAAAGAGACTCTGAAGCGAGAATAAATCTCGCTTCAGAGCTCATAAATAGCAGGGGCACGTGTGCCCCTGCTAAAACGCCGCTATCCCGCGGCTAAACGGGGGTCCCTTCACCCCCAACCCACCCCCCGCAAAAGTGTGTCGTGAAAAGGTCGCTGGCTGTCTCTTCCTGGAGGCAGGGCTAACGGCTGCAGCCCTGCCTCCAGTCGCGTCTGTCAGCGGCGCATCGCCGCCTCTCCCCCGCCCCTCTCAGTGAAGGAAGACTGAGAGGGGCGGGGGAGAGGCGGAGATACGCGCTGACAGACGCGCGTGGGGCAGGGCTGCGGCGGTTAGCCCTGCCCCAACCAGGAAGCGCTCCCCCGGTGTATCGAGGGGGATTTGGGGGTGAAGGGACCCCCGTTAAGCCGCGCTATAGCGGCGTTTTAGCAGGGGCACACATGCCCCTGCTATTTATGAGGTCTGAAGCGAGATTTATTCTCGCTTCAGACTCTCTTTAAAAGTGGTTAAAAACAGTATTAAAAAGTTTGTTTATAAACAAACAAAATGGCCACCAAAACAGGAAGTAGGTTGATGTACAGTATGTCCACACATAGAAAATACATTCATACACAAGCAGGCTGTATACAGCCTTCCTTTTGAATCTCAAGAGATCATTTGTGTGTTTCTTTCCCCCTGCATCTCTCATGCACTGAAGTTTCAGGCTGCTTGTTTCTTCCTGCAAACAGCTTTGCCCTTGTCTGTAATTCTTCAGTATGTGAAATCCCAGCCAGCTCAGAGGACGATTTATCCAGCTTGTAAAAGATAAGAGAGAAGAGAGAAGCTGCTCTAATCCTAAATAACACACAGGCAGTGTGCATAGAGGGGCCTGGAAGGAGGAGTTCATAGCAGAACCACAACACTGAAGAACTTGGCAGCCTTCCAGACACAGGCTGACAAGTCTGACAAGAGAGAGATAAGTTGATTTATTACAGAGACAGTGATAGTATAAAGTGCTGCAGTAAGCCAGAACACATTAGAATAGCTTATTGAACTTGTAGGATGATAAAAAACAGGATGCAATTTTTGTTACGGAGTCTCTTTAAATGTTGTTGTACTACAGCCTTATCATGAGATGGCATCTATCCTGACATGATGCGTTTAGACACCTGGATAGGTTGCTTGTCCAGGGCCCACTTGTTTCTCAAAGAATAACATCTTTGATATTTGATGATCTTTATGTTCTACCTTAGTTCTAAAATATCTTTTGTGATGCAAACTACAATTGCTTATACATATGATTATTGGATTTATCATTGTTTCATTGTTGAACATTTTTATAAAACAAAGATTTATTGATTAAAAAAAAAAAAAACAGAGAACTCCCCATGAGAAGATGGGCTAGTCCAAAACCTGTCGGTAATGTCAAATTTCTACTAATTACTGTAAGTGACAGAAACATAGGAGAAAAGTAATTTATGCCTCATTTTACTCTGGAAGAAACGTACTTCTTATTTGTGTATGTTTTACGTGTATTTTAAATTTTAAAGATTTTTGTGATAGGTCCTTTTAGGCCCCCGTTTACACTTAATCAGTTGGTATGCGTTAATGTGCGTTAGTATGCGTTTTTTCCATAGCAGTGCATTGGGAAGAAGATTTCAGTTAAAACGCGGTAAGTGTGAAAGGTGCCATAGGAAAGCATGGGCTTTACTTTGAAAAATGGTTTCCTTTCCGTTTTAACTGAGAGCAACTGAATAAGGGCTTGATTCACAAAGCCGTGCTAACTGTTTAGCACAGGTGTGCTAAACAGTTAGCACGTGAAGTGTCGTTCGCGGACTTTTGCGCACGCGCGCAAAGTGCCGGCAAATTTGTGCACGCCAAGTGCCTCGATTCGCGTGATCGCAGACTTTTGTGCGCGCAAATTGTCGGCAATTTGCACGCGCAAAAGTCCGCGATCGCGCAAATCGTGGCACTTTGCGCGCACAAAAGTCCGTGAACGGCACTTAACGTGCTAACTGTGAATAGAGTACTGGTTAAGGGCACTGCCTCTGACATGGGAGACCAGGGTTCAAATCCTGGCTAGGTCAAGTACCTATTCAGTAAGGAGTTCAAGGCAAGACTCCATAACACTGCAGGTGGCCTCCTGAGCGCGTCCCAGTTGCTGCAGCTCTTGAGCGCTTTGAGTCCGACAGGCGAAAAGCGCTATATAAATGTTCGGATTATTATTATTATTATTATTATTTAGCACGCCTGTGCTAAACAGTTAGCACGGCTTTGTGAATCAAGCCCTAAGTGTAAAAGGGGCCTAAGTAGTTAAAAGCAAAGCAACTTGCAACAGGCTAGCTAATAGAACAACAGGACCACTAGAGAGAGTCTTTCACCCAGATTGCAGAGTGCTAATCCCCACGATTCAGTTGTGTGTAAGGCTGCAGGTGGCACACACTACCTAAAATTTTACAGCCAGGATATACAGTAAAAGGATTTTAAGTTAGCGGCTGAAATAGCAGCACAAGACTGCTGGAGTTCTCCTCCTAAACTTTCCATTCCAGGGAAATGAGTGTGTTGCATGCCAGACAATGACCAATAACATTTTAGGGTACAAGAGGACCTCTAGCATGCATACTTTCTATTTTAGATTCTACATTAAGGCTGCTTTCACAGTAGGACGTTAAAGGCGCACGTCAGTGCAGCCTGTAACGCAGCCCACCGCAGAGCAATGAAAATCAATGGGCTGTTCATTCACAGTGCCCACGTTGCGTTACATTGTAACGCAGCAAGTTAACAGAAAGTGCTGCATGCTGTGCGTTATACGAGGCTAAGCCGCGTTAGACTGTTTGCACATGCTCAGTAATGTTGGAGGAGGAGGTCTCCCCTCATCCTCCGCGGCCAGCCACATGGCTAATTAATATTCACTGCACTGTGACGTGCAGTGTTTACTTCCTGGAGCGGCCACTCTGTGCGGTGATTGGATGGCGGGACCACGTGATGCGGATCACGTGGTCTCCGCATCGCACAGCACAAAAAGGCGCACCAAGAGCTGCATAACGCAGCTCTTGGTAGCGTCCTCTTCCAGCAGCACCAGGCGTTGCGTTAGGGGCACGTTATGCGACCTATAACGTCCCCTAAAACGCAAAGTCCTGGTGGTAAAGAATCCTAAAGGCATTTATCACCATTATTCCAATAACATGAACCTACACAGTGAGTATGTGGGAGGGACATTTTTGTTTTGCAGCATGCTAGGAGTTCTGTATAAGGTTACATTTTTGAGCCAAATGCAAAAGCTGGATTTACCTTGTTGTATTGCTGGTTGTGCTGGATGTGCAGAGGTCATTGAAGCAGGCTCTAATGACTGGCTGGTAACAGGAGGGCATGTTGCCAGAGAGCCAGGAGCAGGCTGCCCAGTCTCCGACTTCTGCCCTACCACATGAAAGGCAGAAGACAACACTGTATGTATGGAGAAAATGAAAACCAATCAGAACAGCAATCCATTTGTCCAGATAATATATATAAAAAAATGACTGTACGCCTTAAAAAGTCATAACTCCAAAATGTAATGCTTTGCAAACTATTTGGTAAACTACCTTTGTTCATACTCCAAAGAGTAAAAGCAACAAACTATTACTTAATTGATGATACTTTATTCTCCTTTATCAAATTTTCAGGAACGGCCAAGCCTGTGATGGTACATAATGATAAATATCTACAAACTAGAAAAGCCATTTTCTTATCACTCATATTTTCTGTCCTGAAACCTGTTAGGAAATACTGTATGTACTCACTGGGCCATATCACTGGTTGCATTACAAATTGGGCTTGATTCACAAAGCGGTGCTAACTGTTAGCACGCTTGTGAAAAGCCCCTTATGCCTAAACCAACTTTGCAAAGCCTGGTGCGTGCGAAACGGCGCTCCCGATGCGCCTATAAGGGCGCATTGGATGCGCCCTAAACGTTGCATGGGTGCAACGTTTAGGGCACATCCAAAACGTTTCGCGCACACCCGGCTTTGCACGTGCAAAGTTTTGCGCACATTACTTTGCGCACAATTTTAATCAGCTTGGTGCGTGCTAACTACTTGGCACCCTAGTTAGCACGCCCAAAGCCTTTAGGCGTGCTAACTAGGTTAGCACCGAATAGTGAGCGATACAATACAGTGCAATTCCACTAACATCAAAATATGCTGCATCACACCACTCACCCTGAGCTGCTTGGTTACTCTGTTGTACTGGTCCAAGCCCCATCTCATACAGCCTTATCAATCCCTGCCATGTACTGATGAGGACAAAAAGTCCAAAACAGGCTGTCTACATGTGGGTTTGATATGGCTGTGTAAAATTTAAAGCTATATGCTTGCTATACACCAGCGGTTCTGGATGCTTGCTTGGCTTTCCAAGGGCAAAAAAAGATAATTTGCATATTCAGTAGTAGTGCACTGTGGGTAACCACAAATGTTCACTTATAGCTGAATTATTGCAGATTTCCTTCTGTTTTAAGAAGGCAAATACACCAAACCACTCATTTTGCAATTGAATGCTTCAAAACCATTATTTGCAGCATGTATTTTGAGAGGAAAGACATTGGTGCTTAAAAAAGACTAAAGAAATGATCATTCATCATTTCTTTATTTAACTGGTCAAATCAACATAAATAAATCAATATGGTAATTAAAACTTTCTGCTTATTTAGCCTGTTGCACAACAGGCGCTAGAGAGCAGGCCTCTCAGCCCGCGCACACAACCCCCACATGTGAGCGCGACCCTGCGCACTCCGATGACACGGACGCAGGACCCAGGGGATTAACTAGGAAGGATTTGAAGAATCTAAACAGTCACAGCAGATTTACCTCCTTAGCGCTAACCCCGTGCTGGACACGGGGTAACCCGCCACGGAGGATTCCTCAGGCCCCGCTGGGCCGATTTGCATATTTTTTTTTTCAAACACGCAGCTAGCACTTTGCTAGCTGCATGTTTGGTCCGATCGCCGCCACCCGCCGCCGATGCGCCGCTACCCGCCGCGATATAGGGCCCCCCCGCATACCCCTTGCGCAGCCTGGCCAATCGCCTCCAGGCTGCGCTATGGGGTGGATCGGGACTCCCTGTGACGTCACAACGTCACTCCGTTCGTCGCCATGGTGACGTGGGGGAAGCCCTCAAGGTAATCCCGTTCAGAACGGGATTTCCTTATGGGCAAGCGGCACCGGCGGCGATCGGAAGATACGGGGGGACGCCGCAGGGAGGGGGGGGGGAAGCATGTAGCTAGCGCTAGGCTAGCTACATGCTAAAAAAAAAAATAAGTGAAAAAAAATCCTCCCGCGGCCGCGGGAATTATACCGCTAGGGAGGTTAAATCAAACTCTTGACTTAACCTATGGAGAGAACTGATACTATTCATTTGATCTATGCAATAATAAGTTATTCAAATTGGTCATTCATTTACATAGTTCCAGGAAGAACCACCATAAAGTTAGCCACAGACGTGAAGAACCGGTCTGCTGATAAGTCAAACAGCACCTATGACCAACCTATCCCATGGACACTACATAGCAATGTCTGCTGAATGAAGGCCTATTGTTGGCAGCCTCAGCCAAGAGGATGCAAATGTAACAGGGAATGGCTACATGCTGCTCACTGTTGCAGTGAATGAAAATCTTCCAATTCACTGCTGGGCACATTGCCAGAGACACTCAAGCCTCTGTTAATGCTCAGCTAGAACTACCCCCACTTGCAGTTAGGGCCCTTTTCCACTAGAGCGATTGTGATTGCTGAATCGCAAAATCGCAAATCGCTAGTGATTTTTAAATCGCTAGGGTTGTTACTTTATCATAGAAATCACGAGAAGTATTTTCCACTACAGTGATTCGCTTTGGAAATCGCAAATCGCAATCGCTTGCTGGAGCGATTTTTACAATGATAATGCATTGCAATGAAAATCGCAAATCGCAATCGCATAACAGAATTAATGAAAAATCACAATCGCAATCGCTGGCATTTGTGATTTGTGATTGCGATTGCTAGTGGAAAAGGGCCCTTAGAATTTATTACAGAAAAATATTTGGTCCAAAATGGTCATGCCATAATTTCCATCCCATCAAAGGACCATATGTATGTAAACTTTAAAGAGAACATAAAGTGAGAGGGGTATGGAGTCTGCCATTTTTATTTCCTTTTAAACAATACCAGTTGCCTGGCATCTCTGATACTTTTAGCCATAAACCTTGAACAAGCATGTACCGTAGATGTTTCTGACAAATTTGACAAGATTAGCTAAATGCTTGTGTCCGCTATGTGATTCACACACGTAGTGATGCCAGGATGATCAGCAGGACTGCCAGACAACTGGTATTGTTTATAAGGAAAAAATATAGCAGCCTCCATATACCTCTCGCTTCAGATTCCCGTATAAGGACACCTGAAATGAAAGGGATATGGAGGCTGCCATATTTATTTCCTTTTAAGCAATACCAGTTGCCTGGCTAAACTGCCGATTCTCTGCCTCTAATATTTTTAGCCATAGACCCTGAACAAGTATGCAGCAGATCAAATATTGGACATTAGCTGCATGCTTGTTTCTGGTGTGATTAAAACACTACTGCAGCCAAATAGATCAGCAGGGCTGCCAGGCAACTGGTATTGTTTGAAAGAAAATAAATATGACATCCTCCATATAATTCTAGCTTCAGGTTCCCTTTAAGGGCTCATTTACAGTTTATGCAATGCTAAGCAGTAAATGCCACTCAGTAACAGACCTGCTACTCTCTTACTACATAGCCATACTTTTCAATTATAACTCTATGTGTGTCACAAGAGTGTTAGAAGTACTCCTCCTCTCTTTAAAGTAAACCCGATGTGAGAGAGGAGTCTGATGAGGTGATATGGAGGCTGCCATATTTATTTCCTTTTAAGCAATACTAGTTGCCTGGCTGTCCTGCTGATCCTCTGCATACTCTACTACTCATATACTACTTTCAGCCACAGTCCCTGAACAAGTATATTAAGTGTTTGACAATTTTGTAAGAACTGAAGTTTAGATGCATGCTTGTTTCTGGTGTAATTCTTGTTTCTGAATTCAGATACTACTGCAGCCAAATAGACCAGCAGGACTGTCAGGCAACTGGTATTGTTTTAAAGGAAATAAATATGGCAGCCTCCATATCACTTCACTTTAAAGGGAACCTTAACTGAGAGTTGCCTGGCAGTCCTGCTGATCTCTTTGGCTGCAGTAGCGGCTAAATAACACACCTAAAAAAAGCATGCAGATAATCCAGTCTGACTTCAGTCAGAGCACCTGATCTGCATGCTTGTTCAGGGGCTGTGGCTAAAAGTATTAGAGACACAGGATCAGCAGGAGAGTCAGGCAACTGGTATTATTTTAAAAGTAAAACCAGAAATCCTTCTCAGTTTAGGTTCCCTTTAATGGCTTAACAATCCCCACTGCAATTATTTTCAGACTTCTTTATTGAATAAACTTGTATATGTTATGATTTGTCCTGAATGTTATTCCTTAAGTATTTACAGTAAATTTGCTGTAAATCAGAGAACCTAGTGTGATGTAATAGAAGGAATTTGTTCAGTCTTACCTGAATTAGATTGTTGATTTGTAGAGGCCAATGGCAAGCTGTGGTTTTGCACTAGACCATCCTGAGGCCTCCTGGGTTGTACAAGGGGTGCAGGCTGCTTGTGCAGATCATTAGATAGTAGTGGAGGAGCAGATGATGTGTGCAGCCTCTGTTCATTGTAAGTCACCTGAGGGGCTGTCTGAAGGCCATGGGCAGCAGCAACCTGTCCATACTGACTGCTGGCAGGCATGGAGGGGTATTGTGCACCGTGATATAACACATTAGACGTGGCAGGAGCAGAGTAGTGACTGGAATGAGCTGGTAATCCCTGAGGAAGGCTAGATGATGTGGCAGCGTATGCATAATTGTAGTCACCAGTGACTGTAGAATAAGGCTGGACAGGCGGTAAAACCCCTTGGCCTGATCCAAGTGATGCAGGAATATGATGGCCTGAAGAGAGTCCAGGATAGAACTGTTGAGAGCCTTGATTTGCATTTATATGATTTGTCTGTAGAGGTGGAGCCATGGTGGTCTGTGGTATTGCTGCATAGCTTGAAGAGTAGTAGTCCGGCCCATACTGGCTGTTTGTATGTGACGGAGTAACTTTACTCGGCACTTGTGAATAGAAAGCTGGAGAAGGATTGGGAGCTAATGGATAATGTCTGTAGTCATAAGACTGCTGAGGTTGAGAAGGGCCTAAAACAACAGACAATTAATAATCTTAAAGTTATACAGATAGGATTTCATTTAAACATGGTCCAAAGCAGAATTAAAGTCATGAAAAGAGATCAGCCAATAATAAAACTATCAGCAATAAATGTTGAAAGAAAACATCAGAAAATGTTTACAGTGTCCTGTCACAGGGGGGGGGGGGGGGGGGGGTTTACTGAGATGTAAGCAAAAAACTTCTAACTGATCATCACTTACAGCTAAAGCAAGGTTTATACAGAATGCTCGGTTTCTATGTTGCTGGCAAGATGTAGTGCCATTCAGTGTAACAGCAATGCATCTGGACTACAGCTGCATGCACTTTTAGAAGACAGCAGAGCAGATGCATTGCCATTCCCCCCAAAAAAGGCATGAAAATCTGTGTGACAACTGTGACGCTGATCCATCGCCTCCATTGTCAACCTAGCCCAAGTCACTTATTGGAGAGGACTTTCTGTCCAACTCTGCAACCCTAAGTTTGAGCGCATCTGAAGGACCACCAGACCTGTGAATAAAGAAGACTATCTGTGTAAAATAGCAACCTGGATGGGAAACATCCAGCGGTCTCTATTTGACATGCGAAAGGCAATGCCTGTAAATTTCCTAGAAAATTTCAGGTACACTGGGAAGATTGTTTTTGCTGACAGACTATCAATTTAAAATTTTGAATACGGTAGGTCTTTGTAAACAGACTATGTTCACAGTGGGGCGTTGCACTGCACATCTTGCAAAAAGCAGGATCAGAACAGAGGGGAAATGTGTATGTTATACACGCAGAGTATGCTTCAATGCACCTATTATTGAACGTGTTATGGTACCACACTGCATGCACCGTGATTTCAACCACATTGCGTCGGCAATGCGATTATACAGTATAACGTAACTCCCCACTATGAATGCAGCTTTTTAGAATACTGGTAAGAGTTTAGGACTCTCACACTTTCAGTATTGCTAATTCATACTAAGCTTTGGTAAGAAAGATCCTGATCTAAAAAATATTCTGAGTCCACCATGGCACATCTCTGCAGGAATACACAGGTCAGGCAGATATCAGGCATCGAGAGGTTAGGGAGATAGTAGTAAAATCAGTCTGTTTCTGATCCAAATATGATGTGTTGTAAGATCTCAGAGCCCAGTTGCTGAGGCAGAAAGGCTGTGGAGCGTGTAGTTTTACCATCAGAAAGGGAAGCAATGACCCATTACAAGGTCGCTTTAATTTTACAAAGAATTCAGCATTTGGGGGCAGGCATAAAATAGGGAAAGGTGAGTGATACATATTGTTTAATGCTGGTCACACTTGAAGCAATGTGATGGGCATCTATTTGAAACAGATTAGTTTCTATTAAATTTGAGGGTTGTCCAGAAAAAAACAGCCATGTTCAAATAATTAAGGAAAAACTGTATTTTTTTATTTTAGACGCAGTGTATCTTGATTATGTTTCCACATAATCAACTCTTTATATTTTTTTCAGGGCTGTGGAGTCGGAGTCGGAGTCGTGGAGTCGGGCAATTTTGGGTGCCTGGAGTCGGAGTCGGAAAAAAATGCACCGACTCCGACTCCTAATGAATTTGTAACTGTAATTAAAATAGAAAATATGATAAAATGTTCTATTTCTCAGATAATAGTCATTAAAAATAATGTATATATACAGTATATATACAGTAATAGCTGTGCTTAGTCCACAAAAATGAAATAAACCAATCAAAATTAGTTACTTGTGCTGCTTCAATAAAGCAGTCCCCGTATTTTTAAGGTCAGATATACACATCTGATTGTGACTGTATATATGGTGTACAAAGGAATCTCTTATATATACTAAATAACATCTATGCTGTAAGAATAAAGCCTGATGTGTAGCTGTGTTACTAATAGAGATGGTCAATGAGATGGAAATAATTCTGCATTGATGCTGATTTATGCAAATGTATGCACTCCCTTTGCTGATGAAATCAAATAATTTGATATGTTAAAATTTGGTTTGGTGACTACAAATTAAAGGGTACCTGAGACGGATGAAAAGTAAAGTGTTATACATACCTGAGGCTTCCTCCAGCCCCCTTCAGGCTAATCAGTCCCTCGCTGTCCTCCACCACCCGGATCTTCTGATATGAGTCCTGGTAATTCAGCCAGTCAGCGCTGTCCGGCCGCATGCCGCTCCCACAGCCAGGAACATTCTGCACCTGCGCAATAGTGCGGCACAGGTGTAGTATGCTCCTGGCAGCGGAGTGTGTGCATGCGCACTACACCTGACTGGCTCAAGTACCTGGACTCATAGCAGAAGATCCAGGTGGTGGAGGAGGACGAGGGACTGATTATCCTGAAGGCGGCTGGAGGAAGCCCCAGGTATGTATAAAACTTTAATTTCATCTGTCTCAGGTTTACTTTGTTACACAGTAGTACTATACTCTACATATGCACTCTCCACAGAGCTGCAGGGAATCCACTGAGAATGCTGTGCACATTGAACACAGAGGTGTTGTCTGTCACCCATAAACCTTGTTCAGATTGTGCATGAAGAATGTGTAATAGAGGAAGAATCTCCTCATTCCCCTGCAGAGTACCTGCACATCATTCTTACATGTACCCACACTTACATTGCCTAGGGCCTGATATATGTTCTTTGTTCCGGTTTGTACCTTTTACAAGTACTCTTACCAAGGACTAGTTTTAGTCTAAAGGGAATAAATATAGTAGTCTACATATCCTTCTCACTTCAGTTGTCTTGTAAAATTCCTAAGCGTTGGCAGTTAAGAGACGAATTTCATGTTACATACTTTTAATCAACAAAATTGTAATATGCAAATTAGAGGAGTCGGAGTCGATGGAATCCTAAACTGAGGAGTCGGAGTCGGTGGATTTTTGGACCGACTCCACAGCCCTGATTTTTTTTACAAGGATTTCAAAGCCTTTGCTTTAGTAGCATCACACTGTTGACCTATAGGTTGGAGAAAATGAGGGAGGGGCTTCATGTTAATACTGCTGAACAGTTACTGGTGTTCTTCAGTCATGTTGCAAGAGGTGCAGCGGGAGAGAAGATGTTACCATGATAGATGCAAGCCAAATGGTGTGTTTTGTATGTACTGTATATATACTCTGAGTCAGGATTATAAACATAGATGTTCTTTTCCCCTTTTGTCACAGCCTTACTTCCTACTTTGTGGGCTCTCTTGCAGTCAGCAGCAGTAGCCAGCTCCCTGCACTACCGTCCAGGGCTGTGGAGTCGGTCCAAAAATCCACCGACTCCGACTCCGACTCCTCAGTTTAGGATTCCACCGACTCCGACTCCGACTCCACGACTCCGACTCCTCTAATTTGCATATTACAATTTTGTTGATTAAAAGTATGTAACGTGAAATTCGTCTCTTAACTGCCAACGCTTAGGAATTTTACAAGACAACTGAAGTGAGAAGGATATGTAGACTACTATATTTATTCCCTTTAGACTAAAACTAGTCCTTGGTAAGAGTACTTGTAAAAGGTACAAACCGGAACAAAGAACATCTATCAGGCCCTAGGCAATGTAAGTGTGGGTACATGTAAGAATGATGTGCAGGTACTCTGCAGGGGAATGAGGAGATTGTAAACAGACAACACCTCTGTGTTCAATGTGCACAGCATTCTCAGTGGATTCCCTGCAGCTCTGTGGGGAGTGCATATGTAGAGTATAGTACTACTGTGTAACAAAGTAAACCTGAGACAGATGAAATTAAAGTTTTATACATACCTGGGGCTTCCTCCAGCCGCCTTCAGGATAATCAGTCCCTCGTTGTCCTCCTCCGCCACCTGGATCTTCTGCTATGAGTCCAGGTACTTCAGCCAGTCAGGCGTAGTGCGCATGCACACACTCCGCCGCCAGGAGCATACTACACCTGTGCAGCACTATTGCGCAAGTGCAGAATGTTCCTGGCTGTGGGAGCGGCATGCGGCCGGACAGCGCTGACTGGCTGAATTACCAGGACTCAAAGCAGAAGATCCGGGTGGTGGAGGACAGCGAGGGACTGATTAGCCTGAAGGGGGCTGGAGGAAGCCCCAGGTATGTATAAAACTTTACTTTTCATCCGTCTCAGTTACCCTTTAATTTGTAGTCACCAAACCAAATTTTAACAACATATCAAATTATTTGATTTCATCAGCAAAGGGAGTGCATACATTTGCATAAATCAGCATCAGTGCAGAATTATTTCCATCTCATTGACCATCTCTATTAGTGACATAGCTACACATCAGGCTTTATTCTTACAGCATAGATGTTATTTAGTATATATAAGAGATTCCTGTGTACACATCATATATACAGTCACAATCAGATATGTATATCTGACCTTAAAAATACGGGGACTGCTTTATTGAAGCAGCACAAGTAACTAATTTTGATTGGTTTATTTCATTTTTGTGGACTAAGCACAGCTATTACTGTATATATACTGTATATATACACATTATTTTTAATGACTATTATCTGAGAAATAGAACATTTTATCATATTTTTTATTTTAATTACAGTTACAAATTCATTAGGAGTCGGAGTCGGAGTCGGAGCATTTTTTCCCGACTCCGACTCCGACTCCAGGCACCCAAAATTGCCCGACTCCACGACTCCGACTCCACGACTCCGACTCCGACTCCACAGCCCTGCTACCGTCTTCCTTCATGTATTACCTCATCTTTGTACACACATTGGATTTGCATCAGCCAGAACATGTTATTCACGTAAAGGAGCATTTTTAAACCTGGTGTGAGTGCAGGTGGTTCCAATGCCACCATGTCGGGTCATTGCTGATCCATCATGTTGGATCATGAGTGACCGGTGTTCTTTTTCTGCAGTACCCAGAGCAAGGTACCTCTCACTCATCCCTACCCCTCTTAACAGGCTGCAGAGTATGGGGTGTCTGTACAACAATCATACACAGAGACAGAGATAAGCAAATACAGATTGGTGGTTAACTTTAGAGACAGAAAACAGGTGTCACTCAGATGCAGGTAACATTTTAAGAAAGTGAACTGCCAGCCCCCTTAGCAAAGACAATAGATTTTGCAGTTCTGGCCAGTAATGTGATTGAACACTGCGCATGAGTAAAACAAAGGTATTTATTTTTATAGTGAAATTTTTACTTTAAGTAACACTCACTTAAAAAAAAAAAAATCAAGCAAGCAAAGCAAGAATAGAATACCGGTATGTATGAATCATAGCAATATCAATTTAAAGTTAAACTGCCTAGCAAATAAAAAATTAACTGCTAACAAAATATAATTGCAGGGAGACAAAACAAGCAAGTCTTCAATTATAATTAGGAAATATGTACAGTGGAATAATTCATCAGTCAAATCATTTACATAAATGTTATGCCACACATACACCCTAAACTACACACTAAGGACCATCTATATGATCAACTCAAGCTTATTATGCTCCTACATAATATTGAGTCCACCCTGGGTGGAGGGTTGAACCCCCTTTTTCTCATCTACAGAGAGCGACTTCTTATTCCTGAGTGGGGTCAGGAAAATCTCCCCACCTGCCTTTACAGTGGTTGCCTAATGGTAACCCTGGTTTGTGAGTATTAATATTTACTCTATTTAATAACCATTGACCAGTACATATTACACTATTGGGGCTCTTGGTGTTCCTTGTTTTTATTATGGGGGAGGGTAGACATAGCTGATATGTGATCCAACTGCATTTCCAAAATGCCCACAATGGAATCCATCATAGTGATAAATAGTGGGTGATAAGTAGTGCAAATAGTGATAGTGGATGACAAGCAGTGGCTGACAAGAAGTGACAGTCAAAGAGATGCAGTAGGTGACAGGCCAGCTCTTACACTGACCGTGAGTGGTAGTGTGCTGGACTGGCAGTCAGGGCCGGATTTAGGCCAAGGCCACCTAGGCCATGGCACCACATGAGCAAGGGCACCAAGGCTAATTTGGTGCAGCATTTGCAAGCTTGCAAATGCTGCAATGCAGGGAGATAAGGTGAGCGCCTGACCACGGTACTCTACTGCTAGCTGCCTGTGCAGCAGCCACCTTGCTCTCTGTGCACGTTTGCATTGAGGCTGGCAGCTATAGACTTGGGCAGCATTGGAGACGGAAAGGAAGAGGAAGCTTCTGCACTGGAGACAAGCGGAGAAATGAGTGACACTGATGGCTGCTGCGGTGTAAAGGCGAGCTGGCTACCTATACTGAAAGGTGTGGGTGTGTGTGTGTATGTCTGTGTGTGTGTGGGGGGGGGGAGAGATTAAGGGAGTCATCTTGCAACCGATACTGGAGGGAAAGGGGGAAGGAGTAATTTAGCTACGTATACTAGAGGGAAGGGGGAGGGGTCATCTGGGTACCTATACTGAAGGGGGGCAGCTGAAGACAGTTGCCTAGGGCGGTAAATCGTAAAAAAAAAGGCCCTGCTGGCAGTATATGGCAACGGTAGGAAGCACCTTTTCTATACCTTACGCTCTTACTAGCCTACTCCTCCAAAGCATTGTCCTTCCTGTCAGAGCATCTTCCCCTAGCCATGTCACATCCTGACTTCCTGCACTGTCCATAATGCAACAGGGGCAGAAAGACTGAGACTGAAGACCAGACTGGCTCAACTTTCCCAACATTTTCCGGTAGGGATGTAAAAAACAGCCTGCCATTATAGTAAGATCTGTAGGAACACTGTTATACTGTATGTAGTTTACAGTAGACAAACTCAGTTCAGTTCCTCACTTTAAATGTACAACTTCAGTAATATCAAAAAGTTACAAGCTCTGGTCCAGCAGTAGGCAGGTGAAGCAGCTCTTTGCTTTACAGCACTGTAAATACCGGTAATAACGTCCTAACTTTGCCAACTGTTCAAAGGAAAATATACATGTTCTACCACCTCAAAACCCTTTCCCGCTTATTATGGTGTTTGTTATTGTCAGCAAAGTACTCCTTCTATAAACATAAATGATTTAGCACTCCTGCCATATAATGACATTCATCTATGTAAAACCATTACTGTAAGCATCTTCCAGAAAATCATACTGGCCCATTTAATGCCCTCATAATCAATCACTTAATTTGCATACAGACAGAAATTTGACAACCAAAGTGATTGTAGCATATCTCATTGCTTATTACCTGTATTGTTGTATCTATTGTCTAGTCCTGTATTGTGCTGTCGGTCACCCCTGTTGTCATTGTCTGTAACCCGATGTATTGTACAGCACTGCATAATATGTTGGCGCTATTATAAATAATAATTGTTATGGCTGTCAGTCTGTATCTGCACCCAGGAAGACACAGGCAACAAGCTTTACAATTGTTACGCTTTGCACCTGTGCACTGTGAGACGTGTCCTGTTCCTCCTCTCCCAGTGCTCCCGAGGTAAGACAACAACAAACTATTACTGTAATGGTTATGGTAAGGCCTGCGGTAAAGGCAGGGTTGACTAAAATGACTATGGCATAGATCAGTTGTTTACACAAGACATAAAGTTCATCACCTGAGCAAAGGTTGCTCAGGCCAAGTTGAACCACCTAAAGCTACATGTAGGCCATATATTTGTATTGCCAGAGGCCATCATTCATGATAATTTTGGATTAAAATAAAGGCAGGTACCCCACTCTGTTTAACAATGCATCATGCTATATCACTAAACAAATGACATAACGAGCGCTATTAGGGCTGGTCCACAGCAAATGTGGTAACTCAGATGTGGTGCCAACAGAATGTAATGACAATGTGTACATTGCAGTGCGCGTACATTTGAATACGGCGCTGGTAGACTTGGGCGCAGGATCCAGCTGTTAAATGGCTGGTCCTGCTTCTGCACAAGTCCGGGGCGTTTTAATTACTATTCCCCCTCCAGGCCGACATGGATAGTGGGGGAATGAAATAATTCGGCTTCCAGCGATTGCTGGAGGCCGAATTATTGTGTTTTTTAAGCAACTTCGGCTCCGTCTTCTGGCTTCCTCACTGAGCGCCGCTATAGACTGATTCCCATTACAGTCTATGGCGGCGCTGGCTGCGCCCAAATCTAGCAGCGCTGAAAAGCACTGCTCCGTGCAGTGCATAGCTACATGCATTTTCAGCACACAGCACATACATTGCCATCACACTGAAGGAACCATGGAATCTGATTGCCAACTGCTGCGTTGACAGTGAATTCACTGAGAACCAGGCCTTAGTGGTTAACTCCGGCACATCATTAGCCCTTCCTTTAACACAGAACAGATCAAGACACACATCTGAGGCCAAGCAGCATGACAGTCAGTGATCATTCCTAAAATGCAGGGCTGTGGAGTCGGAATTGAGGAGTCAGAGCAATTTTTGGGTACCTAGAGTCAGAAGTTTCATAAACTGAGGAGTCAGTGTCAGATGATTTTTGGACCAACTCCATACCCTTTTAAGTATTAGACTAGGGAGTCAGAGTCGATTAGTCGGAGGTTTCATAAACTGAGTCGTCAGATGATTTTTGAACCAACTCCACAGCTCTGCTAAAATGTAAGCAGACCAATGACTGCTTGAGGCAACAATTCTTCAGCATCGAATCTTCAATCAATTTATTGAATACGGCACTTTAGAAGCAGAGAAAGCAGGGTGAATGGGTGAGTTATTCTTCATACAGAGGTCACTAGAAACAACAGTATCTGGAAAGCTTTTGTAGTATGAAACCAGAACAGTTACCCCATGGGCAATCAACACATACATGGAACCAGGATTGCAAAATCGCAGTAGAAGATCTAGTGTACTGGATATATTTTAACATGATTTCAAGGGTACCGTTTGGAGTATTTGTTTTCCCCATGTTTGTGTGACTTTCCTCTGGACAGCCAGCTTCCTCTCACAACTCTCAACATTTTCACCCAGCCCATCTAGTTAAAACAAAAATGTTTTATAGACTAATCTCTAGTGACTTAACATTTACTTGTCTCCTGGTGCCTAACGCTAACTTTCCTTTAGTATGCTGATTTGGTGGTAGGTAGCATCTACACCATCCTATGATGGGAAATCTCCTAGCCGTGAGATCCCGTTGCTGTGGACAGGCAGCATTGGTTGATGGTCATAGTCAAGCTGTGACAGAACACCGACCACTGGGGAAATAACAGTAGCGGGCGGGCAGGCAGTGATGTCACTACAAGGCGCCAGCCGCTGTCAGCCCGTATTAGGGCTGCAGCCACACAGGCACGCACATCCCACGTCATACACTCACCGTTCTGGTGGGCGGCAGGCGGACCCGTAGCGGACATGTTGTCAGCTGGTGGGAAGTTCGCACGTACAATGGAGCCTCAGGGCCCAGCCAAACTCACGTCACCACCGCAACCACCGGCTTGTGGGAGGTGCCGCAGCGACCTCGCCGAGAACTACAAAGTCACGTGACTCGTGGAGACAGACGTGCAAGAGATGTTAGCACAGTAAGCAGTGCGACCCCTACAGCCCGGAGGAGGAAACGTTCGCTGGCTTACGTTTAACGTAAATGACTGCAATCTATCGCCCATGAGACGTGACTTGTACGTTTGTTCATCCAGCAGATTGACTGCAGATAGCTATTGTGTTTTTTTTTCTTTTATGAGATTTTGGATAATGTCGTTAATGGGAACTTTACTATATGTGTATATACACGTGTATTAGATGATTGGATAGCGCTGTAATAGTCCTTATGATGTGTAGGGGATGTAGCTCAGTGGTAGAGCGCATGCTTTGCATGTATGAGGCCCCGGGTTCAATCCCCGGCATCTCCACAATATTTTTTTACCTCCTTGAATTCATGAGAAACCGTTGAAAGCAGTCGGTTAGAGCGGAATCTGAGCTTTCCATATAAGCCAGTTCTATATCCTTTTCTCCGTTTGAAATAGCATGGATGGTGGCTAATGGACCCTGCTTGTTTTCATCTGCTTTCCTGCATTTTATTGTATGTAGCAGTTATTGGTAAATGATAATTTTTTGCAATTAATGTCTCTGTCAATACCTTTGATAGCTAATGGGGCAGCAAATCTGCCAATATCCCCCCTCCAAAAATCAAAGCAGACATCGGCTACTGTCTGAGCAGGCTGCAGAGGAGATTGGATAGTATTTTGCTTGCCGATCTAAAAATGCAGGGCTGTCTGCTGCAGATGCAATCTTCAGGCTGGTTTCACACTATATATTCATACCTCCCAACATTTTAAAATTAGAAATCGGGACACAGGCCACACCCCTAACCACACCCCCAAGTCACGCCTACTATAAAGTTTTTTGAAGATTTTTTTTTTTTTAATATTGATGCCCTTATATTTTGTAATAAATATATCCCTCATATACCCTGCCCGTGGGTGGGGCTAACTGTAATGTAGTTATACCCAGAGGCGTCCGAGCCATTAGGCAGCTATAAATTTTCGCCTAAGGCGACAGGAAGAGGCAAGGGCGCTTCTGCACTGAGTAGTGAGAGAAGAAATGCCTCTCAGCTGACTCAGGTGTCAGTTTACACAGCAGCAGCAGCAGTGGGGCTGACTGGACTTCAGCTCAATGATTCAAAGAACCACAGTAATGAATGAGTCAGTGAGAGAAGGCACTCATCCTAGTCAGGGATCCGAGGAGTACAGCATCATCAGCTCCTGAGTCCGACTCCTGAGAATTCAGTCCCTCTCTCTCTGCTACTGGTAACTGTGTGGATGTAGAGACTGTGTAGCAGCCAGGCATTGACTTCCCCCCAGGCCACCTTTCATTCAATGATTTAGGGTTGGTCCTGTGTCTGCTGTATTCAGGTTTGTTGATGTAAGGCAATGTAAAACACTAGGCTAGCTGATAAAAGTGCAATTAGAGGGCAGGCAAGCTGGTAAATATACACAGCATGATGTAGAACTCGTCTGGAGGGTCAGTGGGAAAAAATCTGTCTGGTCTCTCCCCATTGTTATAATGACTGCATGTGCAGATAAGGTCTTAAACAGGTTGAAAAGTTTTGACAGTCCCTAGACTCCAGGAGGGCTGCTTGCTGACTTGTGTAAGAGACTGGCAGGGACAGCAGTCCTATTACCAGCAACTAGTCTCTGTGTAATGTGGGACTGCAATACAGATAAACTGCTCCATCTCAGGCTATTCTCAGTCTCACTCCACTCCTCCTATCTCTGTATGTGTATAGTGTATGTCTACTGTGTGCTGTGTATAGTGTGTGTGTGTGTGCGTGTGTGTGTGTGTACTGTGTATAGTGTGTATGTTGTGTGCAGTGTGTGTACTGTGTGTGTGTGTATGTTGTGTGCAGTGTGTGTACTGTGTGTGTGTGTGTGTGTGTACACTGTGTGTGTGTGTGTGTGTGTTGTGTGTGTGTGTGTGTGTGTATAGTGTGTGTGTGTACTGTGTGTGGTGTGTGTGAGTGCATGCCGCAATAAGTATATTTTATGGTGAAACGCTCTGCTGCATAACAACTATTTTCTGGTGAACCCATGCCGCAATAAGTACATTTTCTGGTAAAACGCTGCTGCATTATGATTTTCGGGGGTCTTGGGGGTGGGGTTCACCACAGGAGTGGTGTTCACCATGAGGGGTGAGGGGTATGGGACCGGGGGCAATCACGGGGGGGGGGGGGGGGGGTTTGGTGCCACAGGATTTCTCGCCTGGAGTGACAAAATGGCTAGAGACGCCCCTGGTTATACCAGCTAATGTAGTTACATAAAAAAATATGAAGTAAATGCACATAATGAGAGACAGCTTTTCACCACTAAATGCACAAAATAAGAGACAGCTTTTCACCACTAAATGTACATAATAAGAGATCACCACTAAGTGCACATAATAAGAGACAGCTTTTCACCACTAAATGTACATAATAAGAGATCACCACTAAGTGCACATAATGAGAGACAGCTTTTCACCACTAAATGCACAAAATAAGAGACAGCTTTTCACCACTAAATGTACATAATAAGAGATCACCACTAAGTGCACATAATAAGAGACAGCTTTTCACCACTAAATGCACATAATAAGAGACAGCTTTTCACCACTAAATGCACATAAGAGAAAGCTTTTCACCACTAAATGCACATAAGAGACATCTTTTCACCACTAAATGCGTATCCAAATAGAAGTTGAAAACCCAGCACCAGTTGCTTAGACCGGCAGGTCGGGAACCTTGGGTGCAGCACCAATGTGCCGCCAGCTGAAGTAAATCAATGTGCATAGAAGAAATCAAATTTCCGGGCACCAATGGTTTGCAGTCACCCTTTATTCAGTTCCCGACACCTTTCCAAACGTAAATCAATCTTAGGCCTTACAGCCGTTTCGCAGGATGACCCGCTTCTTCAGAGGCAAGATAATTACAAATTTGTGGCAAATAACAAACATTATATATACACATACAGATAGCGTAAATCAGGTCTTACCCACCGCTTCCAGGTCCTCCCACTGCCGAGCGCGCGTCCCCTGTGAGGCGCCGCCCCGAGCCGGGCCGTCCGTTTGCGAGGGAGAGACACGCCCCCTTACCTGGGAGCGTGTATCGGGATTTCCCCGTACGTCACTTGACAGCCGTCATGTGACCCCACAGACTTACGTCACTTCCCTCTTCAACTGATAGGCTACCGGTATACGTGGGAGGTTTGGAACGCAGTAGCGTAGCCTGGCAACCAGGCACGCTAGTAAGACCTAGAACAAGAAAAGATACACAATTAAAAACAATTAAAAACACTGAAGCTAGCAACCTAAAAGAAGACAGTTGACTATGGAATATTATAACACTTATATAATAATCACTGGATCCTAACATAGCTTAAAGAAATCTTTACCGTGCACAGAGATACAAGAGGTAGCTGATACTTGGAGCTAATTACTTATCCACATGATCTGCCAGGATTAAAGGGCCAGGGTGTGGATAAATAATTGTGGTAACAGAGGGGGGCTCAACATTACAAATATTGGCCCCCAGGTTATTACATTCCAATACCCGAAGACATATACCCCTGTGTGAATATCTCTCACCCTTCTAAAAAAAAAATTTTGAAGGATCGGGTTAGTTAATGTTTATCTAAGAAACACCACAACTCATTCCTTTCATTTAAACCCATCCTACCGCAGGCTTCTGTAAGAGAAATCAAACGAGCTTCTTCCCTGCGTAAGGATTGATCTCTACAGCCACCCCTATGTGGGGGGGAAACCACTCTTAACCCACAAAATCTCAAACAGTCTGCATTTCCTGCATGACATTCTCTAATATGGGCAATTAATCTACCTGCCCCCTTACCCGTTTCAATAGATTTGTAATGCTCTTGAAACCGTGTTTTTATGGGGCGGGTGGTCTTGCCGATGTAGAACCTCATACATGGGCAAAACACCACATATACAGCAAATTCAGTACCGCAATGTATGCAGTCCTTAATCTGAACTGTAAGGCCCCCCAACTGAATACTCTTACATGGCCAAAACTGATGACAATGACAGCAGTTATGACAACGAAAATTCCCCTTGGGTTTTGCCCTGGTGAGCCAATCAGGTTCTTTTTGGCCCCTGAATTCACTCCTAACCAGGCAATCTCCAATCGTGGGAGCGCGGCGAAAAGTCACTAAAGGTCTCTCGGTGAGGCGATTTTCCCACTCACGACGGCTACGCAGTTCCGCCCAGTTATGGGAGATAGCACTACAGATCCTTTTGGCCATGGGTGAAAAATCAAAAATCAGGGGGACATTTTTCTTTTCCTGGCTGAGATTGTTACCAATGTCTTTTTTCTTTTTCTTACTCCTTCTCAAGACATCCTCTCTCCTATGGCCATCTGCCTTGTTAAAGGCTTTTACCAAAAGGGAGAGAGGATAGCCCCGGGCCAAAAACCTATATCCCAGCTCCCTACTCTGAAGGACAAAGTCCTCCTGTTTGCTGTTGTTTCTTTTTAAGCGAAGAAACTGGCTATACGGGATGCCATCCACCACGTGGCGGGGGTGATAGCTGTTGTAAGCCAGGATGGAATTAGTAGATGTGGCCTTTCTGAAACCCCTGGATAAGAGACGCCCCTCATCCACAAAGATGACCAGATCCAAAAATTCCAACCTCACTCCCCCCCATACGCCAGTAAATCGCATGTTCAAGCTGTTAACACACAGCCAATCAACAAAAGCATGGAACAGGGATTCACTCCCATTCCAAATCAGGAGCACATCGTCCATGTAACGATGCCAGGATATAATCGCATCGCGATAAGGGTTATCTCGGCTATAGACAAATTGGTCCTCCCAATATGCTAAAAACAAATTTGCAAATGTTGGTGCTACCGAGGTTCCCATAGCAACGCCCGAGCCCTGTCTATACCACCTGTCGTTAAAAAGAAAAGCGTTATGAGTAAGAACATATGATAGACATTCACCGATATACTCCACCCAATCAAGGTCCTTCCCCTTGTTGATCAGAAGGGATTTTACCACCTCCACCCCCAACCTTTGGGGGATACGTGTGTATAGGCTTTCGACATCGATTGACACTAATCTATAGTGATCTTTCCAATCAATAGTTGGTAAAAGCCTTAGTACCGCCAATGTGTCTGCCAGATAAGATGGAACTCCCTCTACATAGGGTCTTAACAGAAAATCAAGATATCTAGACAACGGTTCAGTGATCGACCCTCTGGCAGACACAATTGGACGGCCCGGAGGCTGTTCTAAATTTTTATGGACCTTGGGTAAGAAGTACCACACCGGTTTACTTGGGAACTCCGAAAACAAACCTTCTCCCAATTTTTTGGTCAGCCAGCCCCTTTCCACCCCCTGTCTAAGTAGGGTTCTTAAGATATTCTTATAGTGATAGGTGGGGTCCCCCCTCAACTTTTCATAGAAACCTTCAGGGCCTTCCAATTGTCTAATGCCTTCCTTCAAGTAGTATTCTCTAGACATTAGAACCAGATTACCCCCTTTATCAGCCTTTTTAACTATAATCTGGGGGTTCTCACTTAACCATTTGAGTGCATTCGTTTCCTGTCGAGTCAAATTGGCCACACTCTTTGGGTATAACAGGGCTTTAAGTTCCTCCCTTGTCTTCATATCAAATGCTTCGAGATCAGATCCCGGGGTTACAGGGAAATCTCTAGTGGACTTGCATGGTATAAAGGGAGGTCCACGGTCCTCCAGGAGTTCACATTCCTGGTCCTCACCGTGGCTCTCCTTCCACAGATCAGATAAATCCCGTAGTGCTTGTAAATCCGTAGAGGAAGGGGTAAAACCCAATCCTCCAACCTGGTTGGGTGTAGATTGTCCATCATCAGACATTCGGCTCTGGAAGGCGGATATGTTTAACCGTCTCACTGCTTTATACCAGTCCACCTCAAATCTGAACCTATCAAATTCACAATTAATAGAAAATCCCAGGCCCTTCTTCAAAAGTGTGTCACAACCCTCTGGCAACTGGATACCTGATATATTGATGATCTGAAGATCATCTGCGAGTGCTCCTACTTCTTCCTCCAGTACCTCCGGCCAGAGGTTTGTTGATGCCATCTCACTTTCTTCGATGGGGGTCTGTCTGGGCTTCCTCCAGCCCCTCCTGGTCCTTCTCCCAAAGGGGCTCCGGCACATGGTTGAGGAGTTGCGGGCTTGGGTCTGTTAGGAGTAATTGCCCTATCCGGGCTCGATTCCGTTCCGGAGTCAGTTGTCCAATAGCCAGATCGCTTTCTCCTTTTTTGGTGACTCCTACCTCCTACAGGGGTCCTTTTTGTCGGTTGACCTCCGGTTTGGCCCCACTCAAAAATGTGGCCCGTTCGAAAGTCCTCCTGATCTCTCCTGAACTTCCTTAGCTTCCTCTCTTTAATGTTGTCCTGGAGTGGACCCAGTCGAGAATCGACTTTGTTTACAATCTCTGTGTATTGGGTATTCGTGGTCAATAAGGTGAGTTCTTGTTTACACCCTGTTAACTCCTCTGATATCTTATTGTATTCTTTTTCACTACGGTTAAGAACAATCTTTTGTAACTTCAGTGCATTATCCAACTGTTGATTCTTCCAAATTTCCATAAATTCAACATCATCCTGGTATTCAATAGCTTCGCTATATTTCCGAAAGCCTCTTGCTGCTATTTGTTTGTCATCATATTTCTTGAGGGTAGCTACTGTCCAAAACAGTTGCAGCTCCCTCTCAGAAAGTTTTGTCAGCCTTTGTTCCACAACTTTGACCGCTAGGGCTTTGCTGGATGCTGAGCCCTTAGCTGTGTCCGTGAGGAAGGTCTGCCAGTCACTCCGTCCAGCTTGCACTGCAGTGGCTACAGTGGCCGTCCCAATCGCAGGCGTACCTTGTATAACTTCCCCGCTGGTGCCTGGACTGGACATCTGTGCTCAGGTTGAAAGCAGTATTCAGTTGTGTATCCAAATAGAAGTTGAAAACCCAGCACCAGTTGCTTAGACCGGCAGGTCGGGAACCTTGGGTGCAGCACCAATGTGCCGCCGGCTGAAGTAAATCAATGTGCATAGAAGAAATCAAATTTCCGGGCACCAATGGTTTGCAGTCACCCTTTATTCAGTTCCCGACACCTTTCCAAACGTAAATCAATCTTAGGCCTTACAGCCGTTTCGCAGGATGACCCGCTTCTTCAGAGGCAAGATAATTACAAATTTGTGGCAAATAACAAACATTATATATACACATACAGATAGCGTAAATCAGGTCTTACCCACCGCTTCCAGGTCCTCCCACTGCCGAGCGCGCGTCCCCTGTGAGGCGCCGCCCCGAGCCGGGCCGTCCGTTTGCGAGGGAGAGACACGCCCCCTTACCTGGGAGCGTGTATCGGGATTTCCCCGTACGTCACTTGACAGCCGTCATGTGACCCCACAGACTTACGTCACTTCCCTCTTCAACTGATAGGCTACCGGTATACGTGGGAGGTTTGGAACGCAGTAGCGTAGCCTGGCAACCAGGCACGCTAGTAAGACCTAGAACAAGAAAAGATACACAATTAAAAACAATTAAAAACACTGAAGCTAGCAACCTAAAAGAAGACAGTTGACTATGGAATATTATAACACTTATATAATAATCACTGGATCCTAACATAGCTTAAAGAAATCTTTACCGTGCACAGAGATACAAGAGGTAGCTGATACTTGGAGCTAATTACTTATCCACATGATCTGCCAGGATTAAAGGGCCAGGGTGTGGATAAATAATTGTGGTAACAGAGGGGGGCTCAACATTACAAATATTGGCCCCCAGGTTATTACATTCCAATACCCGAAGACATATACCCCTGTGTGAATATCTCTCACCCTTCTAAAAAAAAAATTTTGAAGGATCGGGTTAGTTAATGTTTATCTAAGAAACACCACAACTCATTCCTTTCATTTAAACCCATCCTACCGCAGGCTTCTGTAAGAGAAATCAAACGAGCTTCTTCCCTGCGTAAGGATTGATCTCTACAGCCACCCCTATGTGGGGGGGAAACCACTCTTAACCCACAAAATCTCAAACAGTCTGCATTTCCTGCATGACATTCTCTAATATGGGCAATTAATCTACCTGCCCCCTTACCCGTTTCAATAGATTTGCGATGCGATTATATCCTGGCATCGTTACATGGACGATGTGCTCCTGATTTGGAATGGGAGTGAATCCCTGTTCCATGCTTTTGTTGATTGGCTGTGTGTTAACAGCTTGAACATGCGATTTACTGGCGTATGGGGGGGAGTGAGGTTGGAATTTTTGGATCTGGTCATCTTTGTGGATGAGGGGCGTCTCTTATCCAGGGGTTTCAGAAAGGCCACATCTACTAATTCCATCCTGGCTTACAACAGCTATCACCCCCGCCACGTGGTGGATGGCATCCCGTATAGCCAGTTTCTTCGCTTAAAAAGAAACAACAGCAAACAGGAGGACTTTGTCCTTCAGAGTAGGGAGCTGGGATATAGGTTTTTGGCCCGGGGCTATCCTCTCTCCCTTTTGGTAAAAGCCTTTAACAAGGCAGATGGCCATAGGAGAGAGGATGTCTTGAGAAGGAGTAAGAAAAAGAAAAAAGACATTGGTAACAATCTCAGCCAGGAAAAGAAAAATGTCCCCCTGATTTTTGATTTTTCACCCATGGCCAAAAGGATCTGTAGTGCTATCTCCCATAACTGGGCGTAACTGCGTAGCCGTCGTGAGTGGGAAAATCGCCTCACCGAGAGACCTTTAGTGACTTTTCGCCGCGCTCCCACGATTGGAGATTGCCTGGTTAGGAGTGAATTCAGGGGCCAAAAAGAACCTGATTGGCTCACCAGGGCAAAACCCAAGGGGAATTTTCGTTGTCATAACTGCTGTCATTGTCATCAGTTTTGGCCATGTAAGAGTATTCAGTTGGGGGGCCTTACAGTTCAGATTAAGGACTGCATACATTGCGGTACTGAATTTGCTGTATATGTGGTGTTTTGCCCATGTATGAGGTTCTACATCGGCAAGACCACCCGCCCCATAAAAACACGGTTTCAAGAGCATTACAAATCTATTGAAACGGGTAAGGGGGCAGGTAGATTAATTGCCCATATTAGAGAATGTCATGCAGGAAATGCAGACTGTTTGAGATTTTGTGGGTTAAGAGTGGTTTCCCCCCCACATAGGGGTGGCTGTAGAGATCAATCCTTACGCAGGGAAGAAGCTCGTTTGATTTCTCTTACAGAAGCCTGCGGTAGGATGGGTTTAAATGAAAGGAATGAGTTGTGGTGTTTCTTAGATAAACATTAACTAACCCGATCCTTCAAAATTTTTTTTTTAGAAGGGTGAGAGATATTCACACAGGGGTATATGTCTTCGGGTATTGGAATGTAATAACCTGGGGGCCAATATTTGTAATGTTGAGCCCCCCTCTGTTACCACAATTATTTATCCACACCCTGGCCCTTTAATCCTGGCAGATCATGTGGATAAGTAATTAGCTCCAAGTATCAGCTACCTCTTGTATCTCTGTGCACGGTAAAGATTTCTTTAAGCTATGTTAGGATCCAGTGATTATTATATAAGTGTTATAATATTCCATAGTCAACTGTCTTCTTTTAGGTTGCTAGCTTCAGTGTTTTTAATTGTTTTTAATTGTGTATCTTTTCTTGTTCTAGGTCTTACTAGCGTGCCTGGTTGCCAGGCTACGCTACTGCGTTCCAAACCTCCCACGTATACCGGTAGCCTATCAGTTGAAGAGGGAAGTGACGTAAGTCTGTGGGGTCACATGACGGCTGTCAAGTGACGTACGGGGAAATCCCGATACACGCTCCCAGGTAAGGGGGCGTGTCTCTCCCTCGCAAACGGACGGCCCGGCTCGGGGCGGCGCCTCACAGGGGACGCGCGCTCGGCAGTGGGAGGACCTGGAAGCGGTGGGTAAGACCTGATTTACGCTATCTGTATGTGTATATATAATGTTTGTTATTTGCCACAAATTTGTAATTATCTTGCCTCTGAAGAAGCGGGTCATCCTGCGAAACGGCTGTAAGGCCTAAGATTGATTTACGTTTGGAAAGGTGTCGGGAACTGAATAAAGGGTGACTGCAAACCATTGGTGCCCGGAAATTTGATTTCTTCTATGCACACTCACCACTAAATGCACATAATAAGAGACAGATTTTCACCACTAAATGCACATAATAAGAGACAGCATTTCACCAGCAAATGCACATAAGAGACAGCTTTTCACCAGTAAATGCACATAATAAGAGACAGCTTTTCACCAGTAAATGCACATAATGACAGCCAGTTGTCCCCAGTATATGTAGCCAGGGATATATGTGCCCAGTATATGTAGCCAGAGGTATATGTCCCCAGTATATATAGCCAGCGGTATATGTGCCCAGTATATGTAGCCAGGGTGTATATGTGCCCAGTATATGTAGCCAGGGTGTATATATGCCCAGTATATGTAGCCAGGGTGTATATGTGCCCAGTATATGTAGCCAGGGTGTATATGTGCCCAGTATATGTAGCCAGGGTGTATATGTGCCCAGTATATGTAGCCAGGGTGTATTTGTGCCCAGTATATGTAGCCAGGGTGTATATGTGCCCAGTATATGTAGCCAGGGGGTATATGTGCCCAGTATATGTAGCCAGAGGGTATATGTGCCCAGTATATGTAGCCAGGGTGTATATGTCCCAGTATATGTAGTCAGGGTGTATATGTGCCCAGTATATGTAGCCAGGGTGTAAATGTCCCAGTATATGTAGTCAGGGTGTATATGTGCCCAGTATATGTAGCCAGGGTGTATATGTCCCCAGAATGGTTAGCCAGGTGTCCCCCCCCCCCAGGAGGGGAGCAAAGAAGAGGGAGAGCGGTGGGCAGCGATGGAGAAGGGGGCCATCTCCCCCCTTCCCTCACCTTACGGTGCTCTCCCTCCCTCGCTGTCCCCTCCGGAATGAAGTGCGGTGGCTGGCAGAGGGGCGGAACTTACCTTCCGTGTCCTCCGTCTGGTCTCGTCGCCGGCGCGGGATGATTTGCCACTACTCTGGTCTGTTCCAGAGCAGCGGCTGCGGCAACAGAACTTCCGGCCGGCGCTTGGAGCGACACGGAAGGTAAGTCCCGCCCGCTGCCAAGCGCCACCACCAGTCAGCCACACATCGGAGGAGAGAGCAAGGGAGGGAGAGCACCTAAGGTGAGAGAAGGGGGGGAGATGGCCCCCTTCTCCGCCGCTGCCCACCGCTTTCCCTCCACTGCGCTGCTCTCCTCCTGCTACAGGCGGCTGTCAATACTGACAGCCGCCCGGGACTTGGGGGGCTCTTACCGGGGTAGCGGGAGAGCCCCCCAAAATCGGGAGAATCCCGACGAAAACGGGACGGTTGGGGACTATGTATATTGGCGTTAGTGATGCAGTGCGCCGCACGCAACGCACCACCAAAAACAGGGCTTCAGGGAACACTGTGTTAGTACACGGGTTCCCTGTCTGGCAATCGGCCAAGCAGTCACTACCTGTTTTGGGTATGCGGAAGTGCACGGAAGCATAGTGTAAAAATACACATGCGACGTCACAACGTTTACTATTTTAATAAAACTTGCATTGCCATAGACTAACATAACTTCCGTGCCGACGCAGATTGCCGCAGGTTTTTGCAGGAGCCCCACGTTAATGTAGGTATGCGCTAGCGTTAAATCCGGGACTTTTGGCGCAGTGTACCGCTACCTGGGAAATAAGAACTTCCCCATAGTGTTTCATCAGGCTGCAGCAGCAATGTGGTAATTATGCCGCACTGCGCCAGTGTGAAACGGCCCTCAAGGACAGGTTTGAGCTAAAAAAAATAAAAAAATAACAAGATTACTTACCTGAGGCTTCCTCCAGCCAATGGCAGCCTATCTGTCCCTCACCGCAGCTCCGGGGTCCCCTCCGTTGCAGGCCTCTCTAGGTCGGCATCTTCTGTGGCTGTGCGAGCGCGTGGCCGCGCTGCTCGCGATCACATTCACGGGGCCTGGAGCATTCTACGCAGGTGCAGAACGCTCCTGGCCACAAAAGCGCAACCACACAGTGTACCCGATCCATAAGGATATCAGAAGTGCATAGATTGCACTGTCTGATATTTTCATCCATGCATTGTGATTCAGCATAGAATCACAATGATTGGTTGCATGCATTTTTTGCGCAACTCTGTGTGACTCCATTCATTACTAATGAATGGGATTGCATCAAGGGGAATTGCATAGTAACGCAGTGCTTTTTTTCACGCTGCCTAGGCGCAACCTGCAATATCCACTTGCCGCATGTGTACCGGTAATACGCTGGGAGCATTAGGAATTGCACAGACTGACAATTGCGTTTCAGTAAAAAAAAGAATCATGCTTATGGAAAACGAGCACCGCGATTTACATGTAAATCACGGTGCTGCTGCAATTAGCAAAAGGGCTGCAATCTGGTTTTTGAAATGGATTGCACCCTAGTAGAAAAGGGCCTTTAGATACACTGACCACACATAGGGGGACACAGGAACAGCCATTGGATCTTCCTGTGTCCCCCTATGTGGTCAGTGTAATGATTGGCTGTTCCCATGTCATCGACTTGTCTGCCTATGTTCCCCTATGGGGTCAGTGTAATGATTGGCTGTTCCTTTTTCCCCCTACATGGTCAGTGTAATAATTGGTTGTTCTGGTGCTCCCCTATGCGGTCAGTGTACCTTAGACCCATTTCACACAGGAACTGCAGGTGGTACATTCACCAGGTGTCATCGGCTCCCGTGCGCTGGGTGGGCACTTGCTAGCGCTTGGCCTTGGCAGTGGAGACTGGAGAGGCAACAGTTGCATTGAGTCACAACCGAACAAGCCTGCACTCGGATGTCATGTAATTCAGTTTTTTGCTTCTGGGTAACTGTACCATGGGTCAAATGCTGATACCTGTGGCATTAGAAATGCTGTGGAAGAGGCCTTAGTAAGGAACAAGAAACGTCTGGAAGGCTGTGATTTTAGCAGTCAGTGGTCAGCAGGGCTGTGGAGTCAGAGCAATTTTTGGGTACCTGGTGTCCGGAAAAAATGTTGCGCCTCCGACTCCTAATAAATGTAAACTGTAATAAAAGAAAAAATGATAAAATGTTCTATTTCTTAGGTAACAGTCATCATAAATAACTTTTATATACAGTAATAGCAGTTCTTAGTCCACAAAAATGAAAGCAATCAAAAACCAGTTATTTGTGCTGCTGCAATAAAGCTGTCACTGTGTTTTTTTAAAATAAGATATACATTTCCCACGTCACCAGGCATGTACTGCGTGGGCGCATGCGCAGAAGCGCCTACTCCCCAATGGGTTGGCGATCCTTACAGGCAGCCAGGAGGAGGACCGGAGCTGCGGCGAGGGACCCAAATGACTACTAAGGCCTGGAAGAAGCCCCAGGTAAGTAAAGATAGATTTTCACCTCATGAGTCCTTTAACGGTTGTAAGCAGCTATACAGATTTTCCTCCAGGCTGGACCCCACTTGGTTTAGAAAACTTGCTTTGCAAGAGAATGCCAATCTCCTACAAATATTACAATCACTGAAGGATATAAAAGTCTCACAGGATCCATTAAAAGGATGTGAGATGATAATATTAGATCCCTTCTATCTCTTTCAATTTCAAAGTTTCATTATAAAATTGGAAGGAGTTGAAGGAACTATTCGATCCGAGTATAATGATTTAGAGAAGCATATTTTATCTAAAACTAAATCCTGCAAAATGTTGTCATGGTTCTATAGGTTCACTAAAATGTAGACTCTACATCTGCAGTAAAGGCATGCAGTAACTGAGAAGGGGATAGGGATGTTCCGAATGAGGGATGGCCTGGAGGGAAATGTTTACAATAATCTGGCTCCCGGGATCTCCATCTTACTGACTCTTATAATATAAAATTGTAATGAGGTGGCATTTGACCCTAGGCGTGAGTTGGAGCAGGAGCTCTGGGATTGACAGTACTTGCAGGTGCTGTGGAGATACTTCTGGAGAATTCTCACATATATGGTGGTCATGCCTGGTGATACAGATACTCTGACATGATGTGCAGGGCTTCCTCCAAAGAAATTATGAGCTAAATTTCAGGTTTGATAAGTTGACTACTCTGTTCGGGCTTGGAACCCTACACAAAATGCATTGCACTATAAGCTGATTTCTGTGTCCTCATTCATCAGAAGGAAGCAGATTGCCTAAAAATTCAGGGGGGAACCCCACTGCCCCCAATCTTGCCGAGTGGCTAAATAGGATGTAGTGCTTCACTGAATGCAAATCTAGAACTGAAGTGGGTGGTGGGAGGGCTTTATCAGCAGCAATCTGTATCTCTGCGGCCTGGTGGGGTTGGGGAGGGGGTGAAAGAAAGTGCTTCCCCTTTTTCCTCTTCATCTTCCCGCCACTTTCTTTCCATTCTTTTCCTCCTTTCTCTCCAGCGATGGGGGGTATGGGCTGGTAGGGGTTTAGGAATATAGGATGCAAAAAATTGATAGATTACAGCAGAATAAGAAACATTAGGAGGTCCCTGCCCTTGCGAGCTCACAATCTAGAGGGTAGTCGGGAGGAGACATTAGGAAAGGCTTGTCTGAAAAGATGTGTTTTAAGAGTATGTTCGAAGGTCTCCAGGATGTCCCTGCTGCCTGTCAGTTGTCGTTTGTGCTATAAATGCAATTGTGATTCAACAGAATACAAACAAGGAACACCAAGAGCCCCAATAGTGTCATGTACTGGTAAATGGTTACTAGATAGAGTAAATATTAATACTCACAAACCAGGGTTACCATTAGGCAACCACTGTAAAGGCAGGTGGGGAGATTTTCCTGACCCCACTCAGGAATAAGAAGTCGCTCTCTGTAGATGAGAAAAAGGGGGTTCAACCTTCCACCCAGGGTGGACTCAATATTATGCAGGAGAACAGAGGCGCCAAAAGGATAAAAGAAAGCTAAATGAGCTTAAAAACCAAATTCTTGGTAAATAGAGGAGGTACTGGTGGACTTACCTCCTCCAAGTAGACACACAACGACTGTAGTAAAGGCAGTCAATATATTTTATGAACTGCAAATATGCAACGCGTTTCGCGGGTTTGATCCCGCTTCATCAGGCAATAAGAACGGAGCAATAGCATATGTGGTCAGTAGAAGAGCCAGGCACTCTCTGTTACAGTGTGTGTCCACTCCCCCGTGTGTCCCGCCCCCCGTGTGTCCTGCCCCACCCCCGCCACATCTTCTGCTCTCTCCTGTATAAGTAGCAGTGTAGTGGCAGTGTGTCTCACCTAATCCATGGCAGACCTCTTCTCTCCCGCACTGCTCCTGTAGTGACGGCTCCTGCTGATTGCATCATCAGCAGAAGCCGTCACAAGGGGGGAGCTGTGCAGGGCAGGAGAGGTCTGCGATGGACGAGAGAGCCATGGATTAAGTGAGACATTCCGCTGCTGCACTGCTAATTATACACGGGGAGCAGGAGACATGGGGGGGGGGGAACAGAGCCACACTGGGGACAGAAGAGGATATATGGAAGACACAGGAGGACACATGGGAGATCCAGGAGGGCACCAGTTGGGGGAGAACATTTACAAGACGCTCCTGGAATATGGACGCACCAGGTTTAGTATATACAATGTTCTCCCCAGGCTCTTTTAACCGGAGGCTCCACCCGGCTAGTTTTGGTGAGCACCCAGCTGTCATGGGCTCAACTCCTCCTATGCTATAGGCAGAGTTGCGCACAGAAGCACTGGCCCTACATTCTCTCATCTCACCCCACCTGGCTACTATTTCATGCCACCCTGCTGGAAAAAAATGTCTGGGGAGAAAACTGATATATTTTTTCCCTGGTGTTTGCCCTCTAAACCTAGGAGCGTCTTATATTCCGGAGTGTCTTAAATGATGGCACATACGGTAAATGTCTATATGTGATTGAATGGTGACAACTTGCAGGCAGCCTCTGTGATCTCAATGCGATTACAAACAGGCAGTGACTGTGCTCTCACTGTGACTACTTAAGGGCAGAGATTGTGTTCCCCTTGTGACCATTGAAAGGCAAAGACTGTGACTTTACTGCTACTGCTGACTGTGCACTCAATATAAACACAGACAGGCAGCAACTGTGTCAGCACAGTGACCGCTAACGATGGTAAACTATGGTACAGACGCTGGCCGGTCACTAGAATGGGCATCGCTTTAACTACCGTACGAACGCCACAGCTGGCAGGAATCACCCAGATAACGCCCATTTGACCTGGTCCTTAGCCATCATTAAAAATAGGAAGTTTTGAATCGGGATGATACTATTTATTGGGTAACTTAAAAGAAAAAGAGTAAGCTTTCTGCTAAGAAGTCCTCTGAAGACTTATTAGCCCGAATGCTTACTCTTTGTGGTATTGTCTTGATTCAAAACTTCCTGCTAGAACTGCCAATTAGTACTTAGCTGAATTGTTTTCAAAATGCCAACTGGATCTGTCCTACTAGATGTTGGCTACAGTTGTTTTCAAAATTATTCAACCCCCCAATGCTGTAAAGGGTTTTAGGGAATTTAGTGTACATGTGTAATTGTGTTCAGAATGAAATCTTACAAGGACTTTTTAAAGAACCAAATTGTAACATCTGAAACTGTGGCGGCTGCGGATACGCAGGCTATACCCGTAGCCGCCTTTGCTCCCTGTTCACAGGCCTTATCCGTCCCGGCGGCGTCCAGCACGCCGGGAACGGCATTGTCTCTTGCTCATAGGGTCTCTGTATCGCGCGGGGGCGCGCGGAGACAGAACCTTTATGCTGGAAGAAGGCGCGTCAGCTGACCTGCCGGTCGGCTGACGTCAGGAGTGACTCGTGCCGCTCGGATTGGTTGATTGCTAGGGGGCGTGGAGCTGGGCTCTCCTCGGCTTCTTAAAGAGAGTCTGAAGCGAGAATAGATCTCGCTTCAGACCTCATAGCTAGCAGGGGCATGCGTGCCCCTGCTAAAACGCCACTATAGCGCGGCTTAACGGGGGTCCCTGTCCCCCCAAACCCCCTCCGTGCAGCGGGGGAGCGCTTCCTGGTTGGGGCAGGGCTAACCGCCGCAGCCCTGCCCCATGCGCGTCTGTCAGACGCGTATCTCCGCCTCTCCCCCGCCCCTCTCAGTCTTCCTTCACTGAGAGGGGCGGGGGAGAGGCGGCGATGCGCGTCTGATAGACGCGCTGGGAGGCAGGGCTGCAGCCGTTAGCCCTGCCTCCAGGAAGAGGGGAAAAGCGACCAAGTCTGCGACCAAGGTTTGCGGGGGGTGGGTTGGGGGTGAAGGGACCCCCGTTAAGCCGCAGGATAGCGGCGTTTTAGCAGGGGCACACGTGCCCCTGCTATATATAAGACCTGAAGCGAGATTTAGTCTCGCTTCAGTGTCTCTTTAAGCCTTCACAGATCATTGGCAACTTTTCTGCTGTTGCGAATACTCTCGTGTTAGCGCTCAGACCTAGTGAGGTTCCTGTTGATGATAGATGTATATGCAGTGTTGCGATATACATCTATCTATAGTTAGTTATTATTACATTGTATTCTGATAACCTGTGTATGATTCTGGCTACTCTCTGACCTTGCTATTGCTAAACGATTCTGTACCTCTGCCTTTCTGACTTAAGTTGCTGAACCTCTGCCTGATATTAACTAGTCTCTCGCCTCCCGATTTTGTACTATCTCTACCTGCCTGTTATCGAACCTTGCCTGTCTGACTACTCTACTCACCAGTGGGCCCTAGCCACTGGTGAGGTGCTCTAGCTATTAGAACCTACCAGCCCCTCTGGTGAGGTTCAGAGATACTTGCATAGCTCCAGTGACTGATAGTACCTTGCCAGCTCCACTGGCAAGGTCTACTTAAACTATTCAGTCATTTGTGCTGTTAGTACTTTACCAGCTCCTCTGGCAAGGTCTAGTTAAACTATTCAGTCATTTGTGCTGTTAGTACCTTACCAGCTCCTCTGGCAAGGTCTAGTTAAACTATTCAGTCATTTGTGCTGTTAGTACCTTACCAGCTCCTCTGGTAAGGTTTAGCCAAACTTCTTTAATTCTTTCATTATTAGTACTTTGCCAGCTCCTCTGGTAAAGGTCGATTGTTATTTGTGTTGGTAGACCCTCCAGCTCCTCTGGAGAAGTCTATACTGTTGCACCAAACACCACACCTTACTCTCAGCTAGCTATACTAGTATTATTGGTGATACTGCAGATCACCACATAATCAGGTATAGCGTCTGTATTATTGGTGATTCTGCAGATCACAAATAATCAGACGTCTGAGTTACAGCACCCAATCGTTACACAAATGCAACTAAAATGACATCAATTGTTTTTGTAATACAGTATTAAAGAGACTCTGTAACAAAATTTTCAGCCTTATTTCTTTTATCCTATAAGTTTCTATACCTGTTCTAATGTGGTCTGTCTTACTGCAGCCTTTCCTAGTTGCACAGTGGCTGTATTATCTCTGTTATATAATCTAATCTTCTTTCCTTTGACGGCTTTGTTGGGCTCAGGCACTTAGGCAGGAATGTGCTGCTCTGCTTGTGATAGGTAGAAGCTATACACACCCTCTCCATGCCCCCTGCAGACTCTGTATGAGTCACAGACTGAGCTTCTCTCAGCCTATCACATGCTGGTTAGCAGCCATGTTTTTTATTTGTAAACACTGTCTAAAACTGGCAATTACAAGCCTTTTTATTGTAAGAATTTACAGATTTTCTTTAAATGTTGTATTTGTGATTTCTTCATTGACACAATTATTAAACCCCTTAAAGACTACCACTCTTAAGAACAGAGGTTCATTCAAGTGTTTTTGATCAGGTATTGAAAACACCTGTGGATGTTAATGAGCAGCAATCAAGCATAATAAGCACCAATTAGGCAGATTTAAAATGACTGTGATACTCAGCTGCTTCTAGACATTTACTGGTGTGTTTACAAACATGGTGAAGTCAAGAGAATGGTCCAGGAAGACAAGAAAAGAGGTGATTTCTCTTCACAGGAAGGGCAATAGATATAAGAAGATTGCAAAGATGTTAAACATATCAAGAGACACCATAGGAAGCATCATTCGCAAATTCAAGGCAAAGGGCACTGTTGAAAAGCTACCTGGTCGTGGCAGAAAGAAGATGCTGACTTCGACTGCGGTGCGCTACCTGAAGCGCAAAGTGGAGAAAAGTCCCCGTGTGACTGCTGAGGAACTGGAAAAAGATTTGTCAGATGCGGGTACTGAAGTTTCAGCTCAGACAATAAGGCGCACACTGCGTAATGAAGGCCTCCATGCCAGAACTCCCAGGCGCACCCCCTTGCTGTCTCCAAAGAATAAGAAGAGTCGACTGCAGTATGCCAAAAGTCATGTGGACAAACCACAAAAGTTTTGGGATAGTGTTCTGTGGACTGATGAAGCAAAATTAGAACTGTTTGGGCCCATGGATCAACGCTATGTTTGGAGGAGGAAGAACAAGGCCTATGAAGAAAAGAACACCTTGCCTACAGTGAAGCATGGCGGGGGGTCAATCATGCTTTGGGGCTGTTTTGCTTCTGCAGGTACAGGGAAGCTTCAGCGTGTGCAAAGTACCATGAATTCTCTTCAGTACCAGGAGATATTGGATGAAAATGCGATGCAGTCCGTCACAAACCTGAGGCTTGGGAGACGTTGGACTTTTCAACAGGACAATGATCCCAAGCATACCTCCAAGTCCACTAGAGCGTGGTTGCAGATTAAAGACTGGAACATTTTGGAGTGTCCATCACAGTCACCAGACTTAAATCCAATTGAGAACCTCTGGTGGGACTTAATGAAAAAAATGAGATTTACTCACCTGGGGTTTCCTTCAGCCCCCAGCAGCCGATCGGTGCCCTCGCAGCTCCGCTACGATGTCCCAGGACCCGCCGGCGAGCACTTTCGGTTTGGCCGTCACCGGCCGACAGGCATGGGAACGCGAGTGATTGTTCGCGTTCCCAGCCTGTATATCGCCCCCTATGCTGCTATTGCGGCCAGGAGGCTGCAATAGCAGCATAGGGGGCGATATACAGGCTGGGAACGCGAACAATCACTTGCGTTCCCATGCCTGTCGGCCGGTGACGGCCAAACCGGAAGTGCTCGCCGGCGGGTCCTGGGACATCGGAGCGGAGCTGCGAGGGCTCCGATCGGCTGCTGGGGGCTGAGGGAAGCCCCAGGTGAGTAAATCTCATTTTTTTCAGCTGACTTAAGGATCACTTTAAAGAAAGCAGTTGCACCGCGCAAGCCTAAGAACGTGACTGAACTGGAGAATGGGCTAAGATACCCGTAGATCGCTGCAAGACACTTGTGTCAAGCTATGCTTCACATTTAAAAGCTGTTATAACTGGAAAAGGATGTTGTACTAAGTACTAAGAATAATTGTCACTTAGGGGTTGAATAAAACTGATAATGATGTGAGCACAGAAAAGACATTTGTGGTTATTTCATTATAAATGTTATGTTATATTTGTCTGACTTACCAGTGCCTCTTTGGTTTAATTGTAAACAAGATGACTGAAATGATCAAAATCAATGTCAAACTGGCCAAAACATTCAATTTCAGTGGGGGTTGAATAATTTTGAACACAACTGTACATAGGTTTTCTAGGTCAATGAGCAGAGAAGTCAGGATGACAGGGTCAGGTTGACAGTCTCAAAGTTTTCACCTTAAAGAGAACCTGTACTGAGTAAAAATATTTAAAATAAACACATGAGGTAACTTCAAATGAACATTACATAGTTACCTTGCCATCAGTTCCTCTCAGAAGCTTACCATTTTCTTCTGACAATAATCCCTTCCAGTTCTGACAATATTTTGTCAGATCTGAAATATATCAGTTGCTGTCAGCAAAATAACAGTTGCTGTCAGTTATAGCTGAGAGGAAAACGGATGTACCAGGTAATGTCCATGTTTCCCTATGGCTCAAGTGGGCAATGTTACAGTTAAACTGTGTGCTGACCAGAAAGCTGTTATGGGTAATGGCCATTTTCAAAATGGAGGACGGAAAATTCCCTTGATCACAGTGAACAAACAGGACGCGGGACAGGAGAAAGACACTGAGGAGTAGACTACATGGAAGGTAAGTATAACTTGTGTATGCTTATTTTGACTTTTAATTTTCAGTTCAGGTTTTCTTTAAACTTAGGGACTGACTTGTTAAGATACTCCAGGTCTGGGGAATACCGTTATTGGGCATGGGCACACCTGTTCTGTAATGCAAAGTGGCAGTATGTTTTACAGAAGCACATGACACTTGCGTTGGTCTCTGTTGCAGCATTATTACCATATTTAACTAGACTGAATGGTACAGCACTGAGTTACACACAGAAATGCATGCAGTAGTAGCGCAGTGCATAAGTGAACAGGCTGCTGTTGATAACTGGGGAGAAGATATAAATCAATTATTTGATGCGGTAGATACCTTGGAAGATTTTATACAATTCTTTTTTATCCATTAATTAATTCATTAAAAATACTGTTCTAATAAATATTTATTAAAAACTCTGCTTTAACCACTTTCGGACAGCTGCAGCTGAAATCGTCTCCCTGTTTATGTATTCTTATTCCTGCCAGGCCTTTTCCCGTTGCTCTTGCCGATCCAATGACACTGCCGCCCTCTCGCTCTGCTGTCACAGTGACAACAGAGCTTCCGCATCTCAGTCAGAAGCCAATTTTTATTTTTTCTGATCACGTGGTTACAGTGAACCAATCACAGTAATCACTGTTTATAGTGGGAAGGGACTGCTCTTGTCCTTTAGGGGCCAGAGCCGTCCAGCGGTCCTGAAGAGGTTAAAGAAGAACTTTTCTGAAAGATGATAGTGGGGGGGGGAAATAAATTAATACATTGCCAAGTGAAAAGTTGAAAAATAAATCAAGAAATCCATTGATATTTGCCATGTAATATGTTTATGTTGTTTGATCGATGTGAGTTTCTGCATCAGCATCTTTATTACTGGCAGACAGAAAAAAACAAAAAACAGACAGCGACTACTGCCATTATCTATAAACACACCCACTAAAGATTATTATTACCATATTATTTATTGTATTTCTAAAGCGCCAACATATTTTGGTATGATTAGCGGAAGGGTGACAGCAGGTCTGTCAATAGGTCTTATTTTAGGTGTAGGTCTTATATTTCGAGCATACTCAAAATATATACTAGGTCTTATTTTCAGGGGATGTCTTAAATTAGGGGAAACACGGTATATACTCACAAACACGGGTTACCTCAAAGGAAAGCACTGAATAGACAGGTGGGGAGCATTAGCACCTGACCCCACTCAGGTTTAAGAAGTCGCTCTCTGTAGATAGGAAAAAGGGGTAACCAACCCCTCCACCTAGGGTGGATTCAGAATGGTAAACACAATTGAACAGAGGCACCAAAGTAGGATAAAAGCATCTAAAAACTGTCTAAAAGGGGGAAGTACGGGTGGACTCACCTCCCTCGAGGTAAACAGACAAGAAGACTCGAACTTTAGACAAGACAAAGTAAGGTATTTTTAATGAATAACTCCAGGTTGCAACACGTTTCGCTCGGCCACACTACAGACCCTAGTCGGTGTGTTTTGCTCCACAATTTTTTGTCTAAAGTTCGAGTCTTTGTGTCTGTTTACCTCAAGGGAGGTGAGTCCACCCTTACTTCCCCCTTTTAGATGGTTTTTAAATGCCAAGGAAAGGTCAAGGAGGAGCAGGATGGAATAACTGCCCTTGGCCCTGGCAAGGGTTAGGTCTTTGACTACATTGGTGAACGTTGTTTCAGTTGAGTGTGCAAGTCGTAATCCAGACTGTAGGGAGTCAAATAGGGTCAACACAGTTCCCATTCATTGATCTAAGTCCCCGTAGCAATGATCAGCGGCTTCGATGAGAAGCAACGCGATCATTCTGGAAAAAAAAGTTTCCCATCCACAGTACACTTCCTGTTAGCGTACATAGTACACTTCCTGTAAGCGTACACAGTACACTTACAGGACACATACATTTTTTTTTACTGAGGACATCTTGTGGCCAAATAGTAAAATTACATAAACAAACATTTTTTTTTCAATAAAAGCCTTTTTTTACATTTACAATTAACCCCTTCCCTCCCACATTCTCCCCAAGGTACCCAAATATTTTTTGTATAATTGGATATAGTACATCAAAACAAACCGGGCAACTGTATCCTTGTTCCGCTTTCTTATTTATTGTGTCTTGATGCCAAACATATTACAAACATACATACAGTCTTGATACGTCAAACCTGTTGCAGATGTCAGCGCTGAGGTGTGCCAGGGTGTGGGTGACCAGGGTAAGGGGACTGCACAACGCCGTTTCGCGCCTGACTGGCGCTTGTTCACGTGCTGGTATCCTGTGTTCAAAGAAGCGCCGTGCGGCTTCCTGTATATATCTTTGGAAGCCGCACCCTGGGCGCTTGTGATTGGTTGGTGGAGCTGGTGTCACTAGGGGTCGGGGGTGAGAGGGGCGGGGCCACGCCGACCAGCGGCGAAGAGTGATGATGCGCTGCATATCCATGGGGAACGTGGGCAGCGTTCAGGTTGCTGTGGCAACAAATGACTGTGTTCCACATTGCTTATTGCACAAGTTTTTTCGCTTTTGGGTCCTGTGTACAAGGTTAGCTTGTAAGTCCTTGTACACAGGACCCAAAAGCGAAAAAACTTGTGCAATAAGCAATGTGGATCCATTAATAAATGGACCCGTCCCAGTGTGCTGTAAGATTATATGGGGAGGGGGTGGACCCCCACATTGGCCCCTGTAACGTAAGCACACTTATCATCTATAATATTCATATAATATTCATATGGAATGCCCGGATTGCAGTTCTGACATATAGCATGGATCTGGTACACTTGATCTTCATACATCTGTATTCCCTTTGTGGCTGTAGGAGAAGTCGACCCTGCAGCCCCATAATGCAGGATGCAAGTATGTACCCCTTTACCCCATGGAGCTTTTATGTACCCCTCCCCTTGACTAATAAGATTATAGATCCAGGCAGACAAAATCGATGGACGCCTGCCTGTGACTCCTAAAAGCAATGGATGTGGACGTCCAGAACAGTGAGGAGGATTATGTATCCCCAGGGTCTCCCTCAGAATAGGTAATATCACCCCAGTCTTTTTAAAGGGGTTTGGTTTTTTATAGAGGTTTTATTAGATTTAGAAATAAAGAGGTAATTTTAACCTGGTGAGTAACAAGTAAATGTGACTATGATAAAATGATTTCTGCTTCATGCTATAGCATGCTTGCATTTTGTTCCATAATGTTGTTAGAAGTTCCTCCTATGCACTTATTTGAACAAGCACTGAGCACTTTAGATGTGAACACTAATAAGAATAATGTTTTAAAAATGTTTTCAATGTTGCACAATAATGCACATGTCATTTCACTTGCACTACACGTAAGCTGCATGAAACACAGTCATTTGTTGCCACAGCAACCTGAATGCTGCCCACGTTCCCCATGGATATGCAGCGCATCATCACTCTTCGCCGCTGGTCGGCGTGGCCCCGCCCCTCTCACCCCCGACCCCTAGTGACACCAGCTCCACCAACCAATCACAAGCGCCCAGGGTGCGGCTTCCAAAGATATATACAGGAAGCCGCACGGCGCTTCTTTGAACACAGGATACCAGCACGTGAACAAGCGCCAGTCAGGCGCGAAACGGCGTTGTGCAGTCCCCTTACCCTGGTCACCCACACCCTGGCACACCTCAGCGCTGACATCTGCAACAGGTTTGACGTATCAAGACTGTATGTATGTTTGTAATATGTTTGGCATCAAGACACAATAAATAAGAAAGCGGAACAAGGATACAGTTGCCCAGTTTGTTTTGATGTACTATATCCATTTAGACTTTCTTCCCAGTGATTGCACCGGTTGCACGTTCCTTTGCTTTGGTGTACATGCTGCCATACGGAGCGTAGAGGTGAAGAGAAGGGACTTATGCAGGCTGTCTTTCTGTCCTCCCTCAAGAAGCAGTACTGAGTGCCGGGTGGTGTGTGTTGCTACAGTGTACTACATTTTTTGTATAATAATAATAATAATAAAAAAAGACAAAAAAATGCATAAATAGTTACTGTAACGATCGGTGTCAGCACACAGAGAGAATCTGATTATTGGTGATCTGCAGTATCACCAAGAATACAGATATATACCTGACTATTGATGATCTGCAGAATCACCAATAATACAAGTATAAGTAACCTCTGGACACCTATAAAGTGTGAGTGTTTGGTGCAACAGTAATGACTTTGAGTGGGACCACCCGAGGAGCAGGTGGTCCTTGGTCGTATGAGAAATACCTCCCTCTGGGAAGTGCGAAGACCTTCCAACAGCCTGAGACTTCCAAAGGGGTGGAGCCCCAGGCTGAATAGCAGGAAGGCCCTGTGGCTAAGTGACACCTAGAAGGTGGGCGTCACAAGCAGGACTGGAGACTAATCTCTCAATGGAGAGGGATAGCTCGCAAGGTCGGGCAGGCTAGGTTGGCAACACACGGGCAGATAAGGTACAGAGACAGAAGGCTGATTCGGTAACCAGGGACAGGCAGGGTTGGCAACAGGTAATCAGATATGCGTAGGTACCGAATCAGAAAGCAGAAGGATAGTCAGGAATGCAATAGGTCATAACAGATATCAAACAATGCCTAGTCTTGGGTGTGAGGTCCGTGGTCTCAACACCCTGGAACTAGTCTGAAGTATAACACAATGGTAACACCGTAGCCCTAGTCTTGGGTGTGAGGTCCGTGGTCTCAACACCCTGGGACTAGTCTGAAGTATAATACAATGGTAACACAGTATCCCTAGTCTTGGGTGTGAGTTCCGTGGTCTCAATACCCTGGAACTAGTCTGAAGTATAACACAATGGTAACACAGTATCCCTAGTCTTGGGTGTGAGGTTCGTGGTCTCAACACCTTGGAACTAATCTGAAGTATAACACAATAGTAACACAGTATCCCTAGTCTTGGGTGTGAGTTTCGTGGTCTCAACACCCTGGAACTAGTCTGAAGTATAACACAATAGTAACACAGTATCCCTAGTCTTGGGTGTGAGGTCCGTGGTCTCAACCCCCTGGAACTAGTCTGAAGTATAACACAATAGTAACACAGAAGTAATCTGGCTCAGTGTGAATTCCCAGGTCCTCCTGGTTCTAACACACTGTGGGATCTGACTATGGTCTGAGTGCTTTCACATAAGTGTTCGCAACGGCAGACAACTTGAGACTGACCAGCAATAACTATATATAGAGCGGCGCTCCCCGGCGCCACCCATCGCTGATCAACCAATAGCCACTCGCTCTGAGATCAGCTGACCAACCTGGTCAGCTGATCCCTCCTCGTTTGTCATAAAGGTTCTGCCTCCACGCGCGTGCGCGCGTATTCCTCAATCTGTGTGCACTAACAGGCCCAGCCACATAAGACGCTGCCGCGTGCAAACCGCCGAGCTGAACGCGGAACCAGCCGCCTCGCTGCCAGTCCGCGCGGCGGCTTTTCCGCAAACTATTACAGTTACCTTAGGGATTTAACTTTTTTAATATGCATGTCAAGTGGGTATATTACTGTTATTTTTTTAAATTATGGGCTTGTAAATAGTGATGGATACAAAACTGATAAAATGCACCTTTATTTCCAAATAAAATATTGGCGCCAGACATTGTGTTAGGGACATAATTTAAATGGTGTAATAACCGGTAAAAATGGGCAAGTACAGTGGGTTGCAAAAGTATTCGGCCCCCTTGAAGTTTTCCACATTTTGTCATATTACTGCCACAAACCTGAATCAATTTTATTGGAATTCCACATGAAAGACCAACACAAAGTGGTGTACACATGAGAAGTGGAACGAAAATCGTACATGATTTCAAACATTTTTTACAAATAATGATCTGAGTGCAGTCAGTTGCCTATAGACATTGCCTGATGAGTGCTAATGACTAAATAGAGTGCACCTGTGTGTAATCTAATGTCAGTACAAATACAGCTGCTCTGTGAGGGCCTCAGAGGTTGTCTAAGAGAATATTGGGAGCAACAACACTGTGAAGTCCAAAGAACACACAAGACAGGTCAGGGATCAAGTTATTGAGAAATTTAAAGCAGGCTTAGGCTACAAAAAGATTTCCAAAGCCTTGAACATCCCACGGAGCACTGTTCAAGCGATCATTCAGAAATGGAAGGAGTATGGCACAACTGTAAACCTACCAAGACAAGGCCGTCCACTTAAACTCGCAGGCCGAACAAGGAGAGCGCTGATCAGAAATGCAGTCAAGAGGCCCATGGTGACTCTGGACGAGCTGCAGAGATCTACAGCTCAGGTGGGAGACTATGTCCATAGGACAACTATTAGTCATGCACTTAACAAAGTTGGCCTCTATTGAAGAGTGGCAAGAAGAAAGGCATTGTTAACAGCATAAGAAGTCCCGTTTGCAGTTTTCCACAAGCCATGTGGGGGACACAGCAACCATGTGGAAGAAGGTGCTCTGGTCAGATGAGACCAAAATTGAACTATTTGGCCAAAATGCAAAACGCTATGTGTGGCGGAAAACTAACACTGCACATCACTCTGAACACACCATCCCCAATGTCAAATATGGTGGTGGCAGCATCATGCTCGGGGGTTGCATCTCTTCAGCAGGGACAGGGAAGCTGGTCAGAGTTGATGGGAAGATGGATGGAGCTAAATACAGGGCAAACGTGGAAGAAAACCTCTTGGAGACTGCAAAAGACTTGAGACTGGGGCAGAGGTTCACCTTCCAGCAGGACAATGACCCTTAACATAAAACCAGGGCAACAATGGAATGGTTTAAAACAAAACATATCTATGTGTTAGAATGGCCCAGTCAAAGTCCAGATCTAAATCCAATCGAGAATCTGTGGCAAGATCTGAAAACTGCTGTTCACAAACGCTGTCCATCTAATCTGACTGAGCTGGAGCTGTTTTGCAAAGAAGATGTAACGATTGTGGAACTTTCTCCGTGATCAGCGCACAACGCGTGCGCTGATACCGCGGAAATCCTCCACAAGCGTATAATTGCAGGAACCCAGCAAAAAGTGCTACGCACCCGTAGAGGGAAATTCCTGTCGGCAGGTGGCGCTGAGGAGTGCAGAGGAACCAATCCTCTGTACCTCCACAAATGCCAGACAGGAATTGTACGAAGCGCAGAACGCAATCACAAGGGAAGCGATTGCGAATGAGAACGAGCAAAGGGACAGGTTGTATGTGTGTGCGCCAATCTAGTCGCCACCCCGCGACAGCGCACACACAACAGCAGATACGAAACAGAAACGCAACCGCAAGAAAGGAGATTGCCAAAAGTGACACAAGGCAGATTAGAACAGAATACGAGGATAGCAAAGGCACAGCAAATCATACAATGAGGAGATACGGAAAATAACAAACGCTAACTGAACGCGAACACCGCACTCATTCGCAACAGTGCACGCGTTCATGCGCGGTCTCCACGTGATAAGCACAATAGAGACAAGCACGTCTAACTAACCATCGACAGACAAACATGAAACAGAGGACGCGAGCGCTTGCATAACGGTTACCTCACCGAGCCTCCAGCAAGCGTTCGTAGCAGACAAGACAGATACACGAAAACAGGGACAAGCGAGAGATAGGATCCACAGCACTAGCGAAAGTGGCTAGCGCGATCCAGGAAGACAGAACAGAAGGATCCACAGCACTAGCGCGAAGCGAGTGCGATTCAGGTACAGAGTAGCAGAACAGAAGGATCCACAGCACTAGCGCAGGATGCTAGTACGATCCAGGGAGACAGAACAGAAGGATCCACAGCGCTAGCGCAAGATGCTAGTGCGATCCAAGTGAGACAGATCAGAAGAGATAGCTGGTAGCAACCGCTGCACCAGCTATACTCCAAGAACAGAGATCAGAACGATTTCCTGTCGACCACCGTTGGGACAGGACCATCGCAACAGACAAACAAAACAGCTAAACAATCCTAACTGCACTAGGGAACCTGCCTAGCACAGTTTCCAGAAATTACTCTAAGCTGATCTTCAAACAAAGAGCATGGCTGACACTCTCCAGAGTGTTTCACAGGAAGACTCCTTATGATCAGCCCAGCATTGTGGGAAACACATAGTACTTATAGTACACGCCTCCAATGAATGTGGCCAGGCAATTTGCATGACAACGTATGCAAATTCCTCAGCAAGCACAAGCTGCAAAACTGACAGAAGCTCTCCTTTCGAGAGTCCTGCAGCATGCAAACCTAAACAATGGTCAAAAAGCTGCCTGCCTGCACAGGCAGCTGAGCAGATCATTACAGTACCCCCCCCCCCCCCCCTCCAGGGTCGAATTCCAGACGACCCTCAAAACTGCTATTAGCAAAAGACTCCAACCGAAGACTCATGAAGGTCGGGACAGCCCGACAAGGTCCAATTCCAAAGTCAGTCCACCCGAAACCGACCTCATCGGAAACAGAAACCACCGAAACATGCCCATCAGCACTACAAGTCTCAGCGTAACACCCATCAGGACTGTGGATACCAGAGAAGAAGCCACCGACACCCTGCAGACAATACCCACCACCTTCCCAGGAGCGTCCGAAAATACCAAATCTGCCACAAAACCAGTTCGAAGTGTCTCTTTCAAAACAAAAGCCGCTGTTGATCGTAATCAGGGCACCAAGCAAAACTTCTCTCGGAATCTCCCAGAACGCCTTGAAGCTCCGCAGAGATTCCAAGAAGCCAGAACGCTCACCAGGCTCACATGGAGAGCTACCAAGCACCCCCATGGAACCTATGACAGTTCCAGATTCAGAATTAGCAGGACACCCATCAAGATCAGGACTTCCAGGGACCACTTCTGGGCATGCAAGCAGGCAGGCTAAATCAGAACATGTCTCCACCGAGGAAGCATCTGAGTACGCTGGTAACCGAGGCACACTTGGGATTTCTGGGTCACAGAGCACACTGGGGTTCACCAGCACAGGAGAAACCTCAGGACACGTCGGGGAACTGCCAACCTCAGAGTCCGGCACGACCAGACCAAAACCAGGACCGGGCAGAAAATCATCACGAGTAGAGGTCACAGGTACTGGTATATCAAAAGAAGACTCTGTCTCAGGCTTAGAGATCTCAATGACTGTAATGGTATCTGACAGAAATTCATCATTGACTACCCATGACTGAAGCTCCACCAGAGCTGAAAAGGTAGCCAGCAAGGCAGCAATGCCTACGGAAGAGGGCAACACCTCAGAAGGACTTGGGGGGCAGGAGACATCTCCTACAAGTTCTGCACCCTTTGGGAGGAACTCGGAGACCTCCAGAACATCAAACAAGACCTCAGGAACATAATTTTCCAGGTTTTCTAAGAAGGATTCTGAACTATCCATGTTACAGGGCTGAACATTAAATACCTCCTGCAGGCAGGGCAGATGTCCCAGCAATGGTTCCACCATAACCTGAGACTGAACTTCATCATAATTAGCGGGATGTACAGGAATATTTACTGGAACACACACTGGCTCCCTAACTTCATTCTCACTGTACCCAGAATTCTGTGTGGCAGTCAAACTAGCTTGTAACTCCAAAACTGCAGAAAAACAGGTGAGTATAGTGGCAATACCTAGACGAGCCTCTAGGGACACTGCAGGGGATTCTAAGCAAGGCCACATTGACTCATCCAGAGTACAGGGTGCATAATCAGCACTTCCCTCAAAGCAAGAAAGGGGCTCACAAACGTCAGTGTGAAAGGAAAACCTGTTTTCATTCATGGTACAGGGCAGGTTCAGAGAAAGCATCTCTGAACAAGGCAAAGAAGGTTCAGCATCAGATTCGCAAAACCGAAGCGCTGTCTCACTCTTAGATTCGACTAACAATGTCGAATCCGAGGAATCAGAACGCAAAACCTGCGAATAAAAAATCACTTTAGGTTGTGAAAATGACGCTTCCATAGCGCAAACCTCCGCGATCTGCGGAGCAGACTGCAAGGCATCTAGGACCGAAACACTGGAGCAACTGTCACCAGGCAACGGGCCCTTACAGGTGTGAACAGGGTGAGACAGAGACTCATTTGCAGAAGAAATAGCGACATCAACTGGATAAACTTTATTAGGCATATTAATTTTACTTTTGACGCTGCATAGTCGAGAAATTTTCCCCATAGCAGGTTCACAGACGGAAGATCTCAAAGATCTGTTTCTAAATGAAAAAGGATCCCACACATCCTTGAGTAAACCGGCAGACTCATGCAGATCACAATCTGCAGGAACATCAGAGAAACAGGCATCAGATCGCACAGATTCAAACTGCACACTGTCAGGAGAGAATCCTTCAGGATTCGCACAGGAATCAACCACGGCGGCACACTCATTCATTTCAGATTGCACAAAGTCAAGACTCTCATGCTTTACCCCAGAAAGGCAGGAACAATCATCCGACAACGATGTCTCTTTATTGGAATCAATTGGTTGGTGTGTGTGCAACTCATCCAAAATCGTTTGCCATACATAGATCACCAGATCCACATCACCCTCGTCACATTCATCGGAATCAATCAAAAGGTACATAGAATCGAGACAATCATTCAAGACATCTTCGCTTTTTGCGGTGTAAAAATCGCAAAAGGCTTTCCAATCAAAATCGAATTCTTCCAGCAAGGCCCCAACATCCCAGGAAGCAAATGGGGGTTCAAACAGGCCAGTATCCAGATAATCTCCATATGGGTGGAGTTCAGGAACAAGAACAGATTTTTTAACTGCTTTAATATAGTGTGCGATCCTACCTATAGCAGGATCCACATAAGCTTTGGATTGGGGCAAAAAAGCCAGAGACGGAACAACATCATTATAAACATCAATAGGTAGTGTTTTATTCTGATGCTTGCGTTTTTTAGTTTTTCTCTTTTTAGCCACTTTGAATGTCTGCTGTTTAAAACCTGAAGTGGCAACAGACACATTGAACTGATTGACATACTGAAAAGTTTTGCATGGAAGGGAAAGATCAGCTGACCTATCAGCAGCTACACACTCAATCAGAGCAGGTGGTAAGCCAGGCAGTTTAAACCAGTGAGAGAATATCAGAAAGAAATTCCGCCTTGGTCTCTGAATTTAGCCTTTTAAAGCTCTTAAAGACACAGGACCCAAACTCGACAAAATCGTACAAATCAGAAATTCCGTCTACTCTGGGGTTTTGGGTTGGGCTGGTCATACTGTAACGATTTTGGAACTTTCTCCGTGATCAGCACACAACGCGTGCGCTGATACGGCGGAAATCCTCCACAAGCGTATAATTGCAGGAACCCAGCAAAAGGTGCTACGCACCTGTAGAGGGAAATTCCTGTCGGCAGATGGCGCTGAGGAGTGCAGAGGAACCAATCCTCTGTACCTCCACAAAAACCAGGCAGGAATTGTACGAAGCGCAGAACGCAATCGCAAGGGAAGCGATTGCGAATGAGAACGAGCAAAGGGACAGGTTGTATGTGTGTGCGCCAATCTAGTCGCCACCCCGCGACAGCGCACACACAACAGCAGATACGAAACAGAAACGCAACCGCAAGAAAGGCGATTGCCAAAAGTGACACAAGGCAGATCAGAACAGAATACGAGGATAGCAAAGGAACAGCAAATCATACAATGAGGAGATACGTAAAATAACAAACGCCAACTGAACGCGAACACCGCACTCATTCGCAACAGTGCACGCGTTCATGCGCGGTCTTCACGTGATAAGCACAATAGAGACAAGCACGCCTAACTAACCATCGACAGACAAACATGAAACAGAGGACGCAAGCGCTTGCTTAACGGTTACCTCACCGAGCCTCCAGCAAGCTTTCGTAGCAGACAAGACAAACACACGAAAACAGGGACAAGCGAGAGATAGGATCCACAGCACTAGCGAAAGTGGCTAGCGCGATCCAGGAAGACAGAACACAAGGATCCACAGCACTAGCTCGAAGCGAGTGCGATCCAGGTACAGAGTAGCAGAACAGAAGGATCCACAGCACTAGCACAGGATGCTAGTGCGATCCAGGGAGGCAGAACTGAAGGATCCACAGCACTAGCAAAAAGAGGCTAGCGCGATCCAAGGAGACAGACCAGAAGGATCCACAGCGCTAGCGCAAGATGCTAGTGCGATCCAAGTGAGACAGATCAGAAGAGATAGCTGGTAGCAACCGCTGCACCAGCTATACTCCAAGAACAGAGATCAGAACGATTTCCTGTCGACCACCGTTGGGACAGGACCATCGCAACAGACAAACAAAACAGATAAACAATCCTAACTGCACTAGGGAACCTGCCTAGCACAGTTTCCAGGAATTACTCTAAGCTGATCTTCAAACAAAGAGCATGGCTGACACTCTCCAGAGTGTTTCACAGGAAGACTCCTTATGATCAGCTCAGCATTGTGGGAAACACATAGTACTTATAATACACGCCTCCAATGAATGTGGCCAGGCAATTTGCATGACAACATATGCAAATTCCTCAGCAAACACAAGCTGCAAAACTGACAGAAGCTCTCCTTTCCAGAGTCCTGCAGCATGCAAACCTAAACAATGGTCAAAAAGCTGCCTGTCTGCACAGGCAGCTGAGCAGATCATTACAGAAGAATGGGCAAGGATTTCAGTCTCTAGATGTGCAAAGCTGTTAGAGACATACCCTAAAAGACTGGCAGCTGTAATTGCAGCAAAAGGTGGTTCTACAAAGTATTGACTCAGGGGGCCGAATAATTACACACATCCCACTTTGCAGTTATTTATTTGTAAAAAATGTTTGGAATGATGTATGATTTTCCATCCACTTCTCACATGTACACCATTTTGTATTGGTCTTTCACGTGGAATTCCAATAAAATTGATGCAGGTTTGTGGCAGTATAGTGACAAAATGTGGAAAACTTCAAGGGGGCCGAATACTTTTGCAACCCACTGTAAATGACGTGGATTTTAATTACAGTAGCATGCATTATTTAAAAACTATAATGGCCGACAACTGAAAAATCATGATTTTTTTCCCCATTTTTTCTTATTTTCCTGTTAGTAAACATTTAGAATAACATAATTCTTGGCATAATGTACCACCCTAATGCTGGGAATACACGGTGCGTTTTTGCGGCTCGATTCTGCAGCCCGATCGATTCCCCACTCGATTTCACGCTCAATTCTCTTATCTTCCATTCGTTTTTCTTATCTTTTCCCATTGTTCCCTATGCGAAATTGAGCACGGAATCGATCGGGCGGGAGATCGGACATGTCGTAAATTATCAATCGAGCCATGTAAATGGCTCAAAAACGTACCATGTATTCCCAGCATATGAAACCATAATTGGTGGTGAAAAAAGCAAGATATAGTTAATTTCATTGTGATAAGTAGTGTTAAAGTTATTGGTAAATTGCTCTGGTGCTCAAGGGATAAAATCCCCTCAGTTGTGAAGTGGTTAATAACTCACCCACCCGTCTATAATTCATTAAAGAGGAATTTCAGCCTAAACAAACATACTGTAATTAAGTTACAATAGTTATGTTAATTAACCAATTATGCATCTGAGCAACTTTCACGTCTCTTTCATTCACCAATAACTTTATTACTACTTATCACACTGAAATGATCTATATCTTGTTTTTTTGTCACCATTTAGGCTTTCTTTGGGTGGTACATTTTGCTAAGAATTATTTTATTCTAAATCCATTTTAACAGGAAGATTAAGAAACAAATGGAAAAAAATCATTATTTCTCAGTTTTCGGCCATTATAGTTTTAAAATAATACATGCTACTGTCATTAAATCCCATGTATTTTATTTGCCCATTTGTCATGGTTATTACACCATTTAAATTATGTCCCTATCACAATGTATAGCGCCGATATTTTATTTGAAAATAAAGGTGCATTTTTTCAGTTTTGCATCCATCACTTATTAAAAGCCCATAAATTAAAAAATGACAGTAATATACCTTACTACATACATATTAAAAAAGTTCAGTCCCTAAGGTAAATATATATATATATATATATATATATATATATATATATATATATATATATATATATATACAGGATCTTCTAAAAAAATTAGCATATGGTGATAAAGTTCATTATTTTCTGTAATGTACTGATAAACATTAGACTTTCATATATTTTAGATTCATTACACACAACTGAAGTAGTTCAAGCCTTTTATTTGTTTTAATACTGATGATTTTTGCACACAGCTCATGAAAACCCGAATTTCCTATCTCAAAAAATTAGCATATTTCATCCGACCAATAAAAGAAAAGTGTTTTTAAAACAAAAAAAGTCAACCTTCAAATAATTATGTTCAGTTATGCACTCAATACTTGGTCGGGAATCCTTTTGCAGAAATGACTGCTTCAATGCGGCGTGGCATGGAAGCAATCAGCCTGTGGCACTGCTCAGGTGTTATGGAGGCCCAGGATGCTTCGATAGCGGCCTTAAGCTCATCCAGAGTGTTGGGTCTTGCGTCTCTCAACTTTCTCTTCACAATATCTCACAGATTCTCTATGGGGTTCAGGTCAGGAGAGTTGGCAGGCAAATTGAGCACAGTAATACCATGGTCAGTAAACCATTTACCAGTGGTTTTGGCACTGTGAGCAAGTGCCAGGTCGTGCTGAAAAATGAAATCTTTATCTCCACAAAGCTTTTCAGCAGATGGAAGCATGAAGTGCTCCAAAATCTCCTGATAGCTAGCTGCATTGATCCTGCCCTTGATAAAACACAGTGGACCAACACCAGCAGCTGACATGGCACATTAGACCATCACTGTCTGTGGGTACTTGACACTGGACTTCAGGCATTTTGGTAGTTCCCTCTCCCCAGTCTTCCTCCAGACTCTGGCACCTTGATTTACAAATGACATGCAAAAGTTGCTTTTATCCGAAGAAAGTACTTTGGACCACTGAGCAACAGTCCAGTGCTGCTTCTCTGTAGCCCAGGTCAGGCGCTTCTGCCGCTGTTTCTGGTTCAGAAATGGGTTCATGCTTCCATCTGCTGAAAAGCTTTATGGAGATGAAGATTTCATTTTTCAGCACGACCTGGCAGCTGCTCACAGTGCCAAAACCACTGGTAAATGGTTTACTGACCATGGTATTACTGTGCTCAATTGGCCTGCCAACTCTCCTGACCTGAACCCCATAGAGAATCTGTGAGATATTGTGAAGAGAAAGTTGAGAGACGCAAGACCCAACACTCTGGATGAGCTTAAGGCCGCTATCGAAGCATCCTGGGCCTCCATAACACCTGAGCAGTGCCACAGGCTGATTGCTTCCATGCCACGCCGCATTGAAGCAGTCATTTCTGCAAAAGGATTCCCGACCAAGTATTGAGTGCATAACTGAACATAATTATTTGAAGGTTGACTTTTTTTGTTTTAAAAACACTTTTCTTTTATTGGTCGGATGAAATATGCTAATTTTTTGAGATAGGAAATTTGGGTTTTCATGAGCTGTATGCCAAAATCATCAATATTAAAACAATAAAAGGCTTGGAACTACTTCAGTTGTGTGTATTTGAATCTAAAATATATGAAAGTCTAATGTTTATCAGTACATTACAAAAAATAATGAACTTTATCACAATATGCTAATTTTTTGAGAAGATCCTGTATATATATGCATATATAATTTTTTTATTTTTTACAAAAAAATGTTGTGTAGCTATTGGGGAGTGTGGGAGGTAAGGGACTAATTTTAAAAGTAAAAAAAGAAAAGATCATTATGTGGAAATTTTTATTTCCAGATGTAATTTTACTATTTGGTCACAAGATGCCCACTCTGCATGCAGAAAGTTCCTTCACGAAGTGGAAGTAATGAGTGGATGAGACAAACAGGTATTTGTGAAAGACGAAGCTGTCTGGTTGACGGCGTCGGTCTTTCATACGGGGACTTAGATCAATGAATGGGAGCTGTGTTCCCATTCATTGACCTACAGGATAACGGAAGGCGGCAGGAGTGCGTGTCATCGTGCGCTGTACTCAGCGGCAGCAGTGCAGGCTATCTGGATGGAAATATACGTCCAGATATAATTAAGTGGTTAAAATGGATAGCTAATATAATCTCTTACCCACCCTGTTTTACAGCAGTAATAGAGAGCCTTGCATTGCAGGCTCTGGTGTATGCATACTTTTACCCCAATGGTCCTCCTTAAGAGAAAAAGCAAAGCTGAAGTTGCTGAACTCCTAGTAAAAATACCACTTGACTTGCTGTAATGCAAATCTCCTAGCTATCATTTTTCTTTTATTATTGATTTTAATTTCTGAAACAAGTACATTGATAAGTGTGACAGTTTTCTGTACCGCAACCACAGCAAATGATATATATGCCTTTCCAGCTCCTGGTCACTGGTCAGTACTCCAGTGCTCCCTCCCTGACCCCTGTCCAGCTTAGGCCTCTTGCACACTGCAAGCGATTCCGATTCAGATTCCGCTTTTCAATCGGTTTTTACATCCGATTCCGATTTGCAGTTTGCTCCCTGCACACTGCAAATCTGAATCGGATGTAAAAACTGATTAAAAAGCGGAATCTGAACCACACGGGAGCTAGACTGACATGACTGCCAGTGCAGAGGAAGCATAGAGAGCTGAATCATGTGTAGGAGAGCAGCCCTGAGTTTCAGCAAAATAGAGGGCTGTTCTGTAACTTACTGTACTGCCCATTCAGCCCAGCCATCCAATTCTCTATGCTACCTCAGTGGTGGTGACATCAGCAACATGTTTTCCTGGTGAACTGCTCCACACAGCACTGTATATATTTGCTAAGATTAATGGAGTGTCTGAATGCTTGTTTAGCATACTTGTTCCAGAGCAATAAAAAAAACTTGTTGTAAAGGACACAGGGCCGGGACAACACAGAGGCCGGAGAGGCTCCGGCCTCTGAGCGGAAGGTCATCAGGTCAGGATGGGGCGCTTTCAAAGGCATTCCAATCTTCAGGCAGTCCAGAAAAAAAAACTTTTTTTCCCACAGTCCTAAGCAGGGGCGCATCTAGCCATTTTGTCACTCCAGGCAAGAAAACCTGTGGCGCCCCCCCCCCCCCCCCCCAATAAAATTTGCGTGCATGGAACAATATAACTTAAGAACACTTAAATATAGTGCACAAATGAATAATGTAAACATTACAATCAGATATAACAGATATCAGATCAAATGCACATAACAAGTCCCCCACAGAGCAAGGCAAGACATAATTCCCCACATAAAACTATTTCATGTATCATGTCCGCCACAGATCAAATGCAGATGGTGATACACATATGCTTTTTTACATAACAAGACTAGAGTGAAAACATCACACTGTGACGATGATTGTCATTAGACTCTGCTTCTCTAAGGACAGTCAGTTAGTGACAACTCTATTCACTCTGTACAGTGCTGCTAAAATATGGTAGGACATTACACATGACTATGGTAGGATTAGATTGTGAGCTCTTCTGAGGACAGTCAGTGACATGACTATGACTATGTACTCTGTAATGTGCTGCAGAAGATGTCAGTGCTATAAATATATAATAATAATATGGTAGGACATTACACTATGACTATGGTAAGATTAGAGTGTGAGCTCCGCTAAGGGCAGTCAGTGACATGACTATGTACTCTGTAATGTGCTGCAGTCAATGTCACTGCTATATATTGTTATAAATTAGTATTTATATAGCACCAACATATTACGCAGTGCTGTACAGAGTATATTGTCTTGTCACATAACTGTCCCTTAGAGGGGCACACAATCTAATCCCTACTGTAGTCATATGTCTAGGTATGTATTGTGTAGCGTGCATCATAATCTAGGCCCAATTTTAGGGGGAAGCCAATTAACTTATCTGTATGTTTTTGTGATGTGGGAAGAAACTGAAGTGCCCGGAGGAAACCCACGCAGACATGGGGAGAACATACAAGCTCCTTGCAGATAGTGCCCTTGCTAGGATTGAACCAGGGACCCAGTGCTGCAAGGCAAGAGGGCTAACCACTACACCCCTGTGCTGCCCCGTCTATAAATACATAGAGTGAAGGGATGCCTCAGGATCCTAATGAGGCTTCCCTCAGTGCTCTGATGTCCTCTTCCTTCAGTATGGCTCACAGTAGCCACATGAGCACGCCCGTGCATGCGCAGTAAGCCACAGCTGTGGGGTTCATGCTACTGCGCATGTGCGACCGTACTTGCGTGGCTACTGCATGGCTGCATTCATAATTGAGGACAAGTGCGAGCTCGATCTGCAGGGGGCCCGCGCTCAGCGACAGGGAACATTGGACCACTTCTAGTGATAGCTCACTACTCCCCCAGTGACAGCTCACAGCCCCCAGACACAGCTTACCCCTACCCACGGTTACCTGACCCTTGTTGTGACAACTCACTCTTCCCCATCCCCATATGTTACTATGAAGGCAAACCATAATGCTGGGAATACACCATGAGAATTTTTTGGGCAGATAGATGGTTCAATAGATCATTTCCAACATTTCCGATCTGATTTTCGATCGTTTTATTTGATTGATTTCTCAGCATCAGACATCGTGGGACTGTTTGTTTACAATAGCATTAAAGTAACCCCAGAGATCACGAATTACAACATTTTTAACTTACCTCGGGCTTCCTCCAGACCCATAAACATGGATGAATCCCTCGTCATCTTCCCATTGCCCTCCATTCAGAGGTAATCAGCGCTAACCTTCTGTGCATGTGCAGAAGACCCCGGCTGACGCCACTGAACTAAATACCGGAGCTTATTATCGCTAAAACGGAGGACTGTGGGAGGATGGCGAGGGAAGAACCGTGCTTATGGGGGTGGAGGAAGCCGCTGGTAAGTAAAAAAACTTTATAAATCGTGATCTCTGGTACACTTTAAAGCGGACCTGAACTCACAATGTCCTCTTTGCTCTTAAAGATACGCAACAGCATAATAACTTTTACATTGAACCTGAGATGAGAAGCGTATCAAGTTCTATACTTACCTGGGGCTTTCTTATGACCCGTTAGGGCTGCTCGTCCCTCGCCATCTCCCTGGGTGACTCCTGTCACCTGCCGTTGTCCCCGAAAGCCTGGCTGCATTCCATCGCGCATGTGCGGCTCAGCCAGATGCGCTCCCGTCCCTGTACTTGTACTGCGCAAGCACAGATCGATCCCAGGGACAGGAGCGCACCTGGACCGCACATGTGACTGAGCGCAACTCGGCCAGGCTTTCGGGGACAATTACGGGTGACTGGAGTCACCCAGGGAGATGGCAAGGAACGAGCAGCCCTAACGGTGTTTAAGGAAGCCTAAGGTAAGTATTGTACCAAAGACGCTGCTCGTCTGGTACACTTTAAACAAAAACATTTCTTTGTTACAGCTGATACAAATCTTAAAATAAATCAGCACTTTTTCTACTTCTTGCTTTCATGGAAGTTTTAGCCTAGTATGGGCTTACCTTACTAGGCTGCCTGCACTGCACTCCTCTCCTCTCTGAATGAATGCAGCCACTTGTTTGGGGGGGCCGAGGGGAGAGAGCGGAACACATGCAAGGCCGGCCAAGGGGGGGCCTCAGCAGGGGGCACAGACACAATAGTGCAATCTCCCTGTTAGTGTTGGGCGAACACCTGGATGTTCGGGTTCGCGAACGTTCGCCGAACATGACCGCGATGTTCGGGTGTTCGCGCCGAACTCCGAACATAATGGAAGTCAATGGGGACCCGAACTTTCGTGCTTTGTAAAGCCTCCTTACATGCTACATACCCCAAATTTACAGGGTATGTGCACCTTGGGAGTGGGTACAAGAGGAAAAACAATTTAGCAAAAAGAGCTTATAGTTTTTGAGAAAATCGATTTTAAAGTTTCAAGGGAAAACTGTCTTTAAAATGCGGGAAATGTCTGTTTTCTTTGCACAGGTAGCATGCATTTTGCCGCCATGCAGTCATAAATGTAATAAAGATAAGAGGTTCCATAAACAGGGACCGGCAACGCTAACCCAGCAGCAGCACACGTGATGGAACAGGAGGAGGCGCAGGAGGAGAAGGCCACGCTTTCAGACACAACAACCCAGGCCTTGCATGAGGACAAGAAGCGTGCGGATAGCATGCTTTTTGCCGCCATGCAGTCATAAATGTAATAAAGATAAGAGGTTCCATAAACAGGGACCGGCAACGCTAACATATCACAGATGGTCATTGTTCATGTTACTTGGTTGGGGTCCAGGAGTGTTGCATAGTCGTTTCCAATCCAGGATTGATTCATTTTAATTTGAGTCAGACGGTCTGCATTTTATGTGGAGAGGCGGATACGCCGATCTGTGACGATGCCTCCGGCAGCACTGAGACAGCGTTCCGACATAACGCTGGCTGCCGGGCAAGCCAGCACCTCTATTGCGTACATTGCCAGTTCGTGCCAGGTGTCTAGCTTCGATACCCAATAGTTGAAGGGTGCAGATGGATTGTTCAACACAGCTACGCCATCTGACATGTAGTCCTTGACCATCTTCTCCAGGCGATCGGTGTTGGAGGTGGATCTGCACGCTTGCTGTTCTGTGGGCTGCTGCATGGGTGTCAGAAAATTTTCCCACTCCAAGGACACTGCCGATACCATTCCCTTTTGGGCACTAGCTGTGGCTTGTGTTGTTTGCTGCCCTCCTGGTCGTCCTGGGTTTGCGGAAGTCAGTCTGTCGGCGTACAACTGGCTAGAGGAGGGGGAGGATGTCAATCTCCTCTCTAAAGTCTCCACAAGGGCCTGCTGGTATTCTTCCATTTTGACCTATCTGACTCTTTCTTCAAGCAGTTTTGGAACATTGTGTTTGTACCATGGATCCAGAAGGGTATAAACCCAGTAATTGGTGTTGTCCAGAATGCGTGGGTCGCGTTCAATGCAGTCTAGCATGAATTGAGCCATGTGTGCCAGAGTCCTGCCAGAATCCTCATCATCCTCTTGTGAGCGTTGTGATAGTTGTTGTGATGCATCATAGTCGTCACCTTCTTCCTGGTCTGCTTCTGCTGACCATTCGCGCTGAATTGTGGAAGTCCAACGTGCACCGCTCTGGCCCTCGTCAGTGGTGGCATGAAATTCCTGCTCCAACTCCAGCTGTTCCTCCTCCTCTTCTTCGTCATAGCTGCTGAGGCCAGCGTTTCCTGAGGCGGATGGCCTGATGTTGGTACCATCACGCTGATCGTTTTCTCCTTCAGATTCCCTCAGTTGCATCATGACAGCTGTTTCCTTGATTTTCAACATTGACTTCTTCAGTAAACACAGCAGTGGTATGGTAATGCTGACTGAAGAGTTGTCACTGCTCACAAGCAACGTGGATTGCTCAAAATTTTGGAGGACTTGGCAGAGGTCCAACATGTTGGCCCAATCGGATCCACAGAAGCTTGGCAGCTGTCCGGATGCGCCTCGGTACTGCGCCGTCATGTACTGGACCACTGCACTCTTCTGCTCGCAAAAGCGGGCTAGCGTGTGCAGCGTAGAATTCCAGCGCGTAGGGACATCACACAGCAAGCGATGGTGGGGGAGATTGAAGCGCTCCTGCATCTTGGCGAGTGCCCCCGAAGCAGTACTGGAATTTCTACAATGTTTGGCCACTCGTCGCACCTTCAACAGAAGATCGGCCACGCCTGGGTATGTCCTCAGGAACCGCTGAACTACTAGGTTCATCACGTGCGCCAGGCAAGGGATGTGTGTCAGCTTAGCCAACCTTAAAGCGCGAATGAGATTACTCCCATTATCACACACAACCATGCCCGGTTTCAGGTCCAGCGGTGCCAGCCACAAATCCGTCTGTTCCTTTATTCCCCTCCAAATTTCCTCCCCTGTGTGCTGCTTATCCCCAAGGCAGATCAGCTTCAGCAACGCTTGCTGACGCATGCCAACAGCTTTGCTGCACTGCTTCCACGATCCTACTGCTGCTGGGTTAGCGTTTCCGGATGAGGTACAGCTTTGAGATGCGTTGGAGGAGAAGGAGTCAGAGAGGTAGGTGCTGCTGTTGTTATCCAGTGGGAGGGACGGCGGTGCAGCTGTTTGCGGCGTGGGCAACACCCGCGCCGTAGCAGGTGAGGAATCGCTGCCAGGCTCCACAAGGTTCACCCAGTGCGCGGTAAGGGAGATGTATCGACCCTGGCCGAACGCACTCGTCCAGGTGTCAGTGGTGAGGTGAACCTTGCAGGCAACGGCATTCTTTAAGCTTCGGGTTATTTTGCTGACCACGTGCTCATGCAACTCAGGCACTGCAGAGCGCGCAAAGTGGTAGCGGCTGGGAACCACGTAACGTGGGATGGCCACTGACATCATGCCCTTGAAGCTGTTTGTCTCCACCACTCGATATGGCAGCATTTCGCAGGCCAGAAGCTTGGCTATGCTGGCTGTTACTGCCACGACCCGGGGGTCATTTGCTGGCAATTTCCTCTTGCGCTCAAGCATCTCCGAGACAGACAACTGAACCGTAGGGCTGCACACTGAACGGCTGTTGATTGTTGTGTTTGATGACTGGGAGACCTCAAGAGCACTATTCCGGAAAGTGACAGTGTCAGCGTCGTCTGATGTTTGTGAATGTTGTTGTGAACCACGCAATGGCTGGGCTACTGCTGCTGCTGAGGAGGGTCTGGTGGTGAGTCTGGTGACCCCAAGGGAGGCAGTGTTACTGCTGGTACCCTGTCCTGGCGGCCACAGAGTGGGATGTTTGGATACCATGTGGCGGGTCATGCTGGTGGTGGAGAGGTTGTTAATATGTTTCCCCCTGCTCAGGCGGGTCTTGCACACCTTGCAAATCACCATGGTACCATCCTCACTGCAGTCTTCAAAGAAAGGCCAGACTTTGGAGCACCTGCCTTGCTGGCGATTTCTGTTTGCGCCTCTTTTTTGTCTCACTTGAACTTCTACGCTTGTGGTGCCTGAAATTACGCGCCGCCTACCTTGTGGCACAAGTCGAACTCGTGCAGCAGTGGGTTCTTCAACAGACTCATCTGTGCTGCTGCTACGACGGCGATGTTCTCCTTCACATACAAAATCTGGGTCTCTGTCAACATTGTCCATACCCTCCTCCTCCTCTTCCATCGCCTCAAACTCGTCATATGTGATTGTGGGCCGCCGCCATGGAGTAGAGCTCCCCACAACAACCTCTGCGCAGCACACTCCAACGTCGTCTTCAAGATCTTCTCGGCCGACCTCCTGCAATTGAAACCCCTCCTGCCCAACTTGCTCTAGGATTTGGGTTTCTGAGTCCTCCTCGGACTCGCCTTGCATTTCAGTGCGCGGTGCATTTCCCACAGTCAATGGTTGTGAATCCGGGCACAAAATTTCTGGCAGTTCCATTGACCTTTGAAAGGTGGAAGTTTGTTGGGCTGGGAATAGCTCCTGCGAATACCCCATTGTGTCCTGAGGAAATTCTTCGGACTGGTTATTTGGCAGTTGTGTGTGTGGTGTCGCTGCCGGTTGTGTCTGCTTTGTGCCCACTGGCTCCTTGTAACTGGCTGAGGACTCGGACCTCGTGCGTGAAGTGCTGGTGCTGCTTAACCCACTGCTGGACGCTTGAGAGGTCATCCAATTAATTATCTGGTCCTGTTCTTTTGGATTTGTGAGGGTTGATTTCCTGGACAACATGGGTGGTATTGAGTGGGTTTTCTTCGGTGCTCCACTGTGGCCTGTACGTGAACCGTCAGGGGGAACACCTCTTCCCTTGCCCCTCCCTCTTTCACAGGATTTCTTCTTCATTTCACTTATCCGTAAAAGTACACGCTGACTGGCAGCAGTACAGTGGCAGTACAGAAATGCTATTCAGTGGCGGGTGAGCGGTGTACTACTATTCCCAGCAGCGACACAGAGCACAATGCTATACAGTGGTGGGTGAGCGGTGTACTACTATTCCCAGCAGCGACACAGAGCACAATGCTATACAGTGGTGGGTGAGCGGTGTACTACTATTCCCAGCAGCGACACAGAGCACAATGCTATACAGTGGTGGGTGAGCGGTGTACTACTATTCCCAGCAGCGACACAGAGCACAATGCTATACAGTGGTGGGTAAGCGATGTACTACTGTTCCCAGCAGAGACACAGAGTGGCAGTAAACACAATGCTATATAGTGTGGCTGAGCTGTGTACTACTGTTCCCAGCAGCGACACAGAGCACAATGCTATACAGTGGTGGGTGAGCGGTGTACTACTGTTCCCAGCAGAGACACAGAGTGGCAGTAAACACAATGCTATACAGTGGTGGGTGAGCAATGTACTACTGTTCCCAGCAGCGACACAGAGTGGCAGTAAACACAATGCTATATAGTGTGGCTGAGCGGTGTACTACTATTCCCAGCAGCGACACAGAGCACAATGCTATACAGAGTGAGCGGTGTACTACTGTTCCCAGCAGACACACAGAGTGGCAGTAAACACAATGCTATATAGTGTGGGTGAGCGGTGTACTACTATTCCCAGCAGCGACACAGAGCACAATGCTATACAGGGTGAGCGGTGTACTACTGTTCCCAGCAGAGACACAGAGTGGCAGTAAACACAATGCTATATAGTGTGGGTGAGTGGTGTACTACTATTCCCAGCAGCGACACAGAGCACAATGCTATACAGGGTGAGCGGTGTACTACTGTTCCCAGCAGAGACACAGAGTGGCAGTAAACACAATGCTATATAGTGTGGGTGAGCGGTGTACTACTATTCCCAGCAGCGACACAGAGCACAATGCTATACAGGGTGAGCGATGTACTACTGTTCCCAGCAGCGACACAGAGTGGCAGTAAACACAATGCTATATAGTGTGGCTGAGCGGTGTACTACTATTCCCAGCAGCGACACAGAGCACAATGCTATACAGGGTGAGCGGTGTACTACTGTTCCCAGCAGACACACAGAGTGGCAGTAAACACAATGCTATATAGTGTGGCTGTGCGGTGTACTACTATTCCCAGCAGCGACACAGAGCACAATGCTATACAGGGTGAGCGGTGTACTACTGTTTCCAGCAGACACACAGAGTGGCAGTAAACACAATGCTGTATAGTGTGGGTGAGCGGTGTACTACTATTCCCAGCAGCGACACAGAGCACAATGCTATACAGGGTGAGCGGTGTACTACTGTTCCCAGCAGACACACAGAGTGGCAGTAAACACAATGCTATATAGTGTGGCTGAGCGGTGTACTACTATTCCCAGCAGCAACACAGAGCACAATGTTATACAGGGTGAGCGGTGTACTACTGTTCCCAGCAGACACACAGAGTGGCAGTAAACACAATGCTATATAGTGTGGCTGAGCGGTGTACTACTATTCCCAGCAGCGACACAGAGCACAATGCTATACAGGGTGAGCGGTGTACTACTGTTCCCAGCAGACACACAGAGTGGCAGTAAACACAATGCTATATAGTGTGGCTGAGCGGTGTACTACTATTCCCAGCAGCGACACAGAGCACAATGCTATACAGGGTGAGTGGTGTACTACTGTTCCCAGCAGACACACAGAGTGGCAGTAAACACAATGCTATATAGTGTGGCTGAGCGGTGTACTACTATTCCCAGCAGCGACACAGAGCACAATGCTATACAGGGTGAGCGGTGTACTACTGTTCCCAGCAGACACACAGAGTGGCAGTAAACACAATGCTATATAGTGTGGCTGAGCGGTGTACTACTATTCCCAGCAGCGACACAGAGCACAATGCTATACAGGGTGAGCGGTGTACTACTGTTCCCAGCAGACACACAGAGTGGCAGTAAACACATTGCTATATAGTGTGGCTGAGCGGTGTACTACTATTCCCAGCAGCGACACAGAGCACAATGCTATACAGGGTGAGCGGTGTACTACTGTTCCCAGCAGACACACAGAGTGGCAGTAAACACAATGCTATATAGTGTGGCTGAGCGGTGTACTACTATTCCCAGCAGCGACACAGAGCACAATGCTATACAGGGTGAGCGGTGTACTACTGTTCCCAGCAGACACACAGAGTGGCAGTAAACACAATGCTATATAGTGTGGCTGAGCGGTGTACTACTATTCCCAGCAGCGACACAGAGCACAATGCTATACAGGGTGAGTGGTGTACTACTGTTCCCAGCAGACACACAGAGTGGCAGTAAACACAATGCTATATAGTGTGGCTGAGCGGTGTACTACTATTCCCAGCAGCGACACAGAGCACAATGCTATACAGGGTGAGCGGTGTACTACTGTTCCCAGCAGACACACAGAGTGGCAGTAAACACAATGCTATATAGTGTGGCTGAGCGGTGTACTACTATTCCCAGCAGCGACACAGAGCACAATGCTATACAGGGTGAGCGGTGTACTACTGTTCCCAGCAGACACACAGAGTGGCAGTAAACACATTGCTATATAGTGTGGCTGAGCGGTGTACTACTATTCCCAGCAGCGACACAGAGCACAATGCTATACAGGGTGAGCGGTGTACTACTGTTCCCAGCAGACACACAGAGTGGCAGTAAACACAATGCTATATAGTGTGGCTGAGCGGTGTACTACTATTCCCAGCAGCGACACAGAGCACAATGCTATACAGGGTGAGTGGTGTACTACTGTTCCCAGCAGACACACAGAGTGGCAGTAAACACAATGCTATATAGTGTGGCTGAGCGGTGTACTACTATTCCCAGCAGCGACACAGAGCACAATGCTATACAGGGTGAGCGGTGTACTACTGTTCCCAGCAGACACACAGAGTGGCAGTAAACACAATGCTATATAGTGTGGCTGAGCGGTGTACTACTATTCCCAGCAGCGACACAGAGCACAATGCTATACAGAGTGAGCGGTGTACTACTGTTCCCAGCAGACACACAGAGTGGCAGTAAACACAATGCTATATAGTGTGGCTGAGCGGTGTACTACTATTCCTAGCAGCGACACAGAGCACAATGCTATACAGGGTGAGCGGTGTACTACTGTTCCCAGCAGACACACAGAGTGGCAGTAAACACAATGCTATATAGTGTGGCTGAGCGGTGTACTATTATTCCCAGCAGCGACACAATGACCGGGGGACCCTGGCTAGCCTGGCTGGAGAGAGAACTACCCTGCCTGCCTACCCAAAGCTAAACCCACAGATAAATGGCGGAGAAATGACGTGGATCGGGTATTTATTTACCCGAACCACGTGACCCGTTCGGCCAATCAGAGCGCGTTCGGGTCCGAACCACGTGACCCGTTCGGCCAATCACAGCGCTAGCCGAACGTTCGGGTAACGTTCGGCCATGCACTCTTAGTTCGGCCATATGGCCGAACAGTTTAGCCGAACACCATCAGGTGTTCGGCCGAACTCGAACATCACCCGAACAGGGTGATGTTCTGCAGAACCCGAACAGTGGCGAACACTGTTCGCCCAACACTACTCCCTGTCCCCTCAGGCATCTGGCGCAGCCAGGAGAGTCACGCTGCCTTCAGGTGGGGGGCGGAGTTAGAGGCTGTGCCATACACACACAGTAAACAAACTGTGCGCAGCTGCTGCTAGTGAGAGGGGCGGTGGGCGGGCAGCGCGATTTGGAGGAGGTGGAGTGGGCGGGACTCTTGGGAGATTCCTCCATGTCTATTGGCTGTGGCTGGGCCTAGGCGGGTGGGTGGTTCCTGCATAGAAGTGGCAGAGCACGTGGTGTAAATAAACCACGATTGCCGACAAGCACAGCTGCAGCTGATTTTAATAGCGGCGATCAGCAGTCTTCCCCCCGCAGCAGCGCGCCCCCCGCTTCATGCCGCTCCAAGCAGCTGCTTGTAGTGCCAGACGGTAAAGGCGCCCCTGGTCCTAAGGGAGCGAAGATAAAAAGCTGTTTGCACAGTTGTTCTGAAAGACTGCACCTAATAAGCAGTCATACATAGTTTTTTAACTCTTCTTAGCTGACTTCTGTCAGTGATGTCATCCAGCTGCTCCCCCAGGCAGTCGCCCAGTCAGCAGTCAAGCATGGCTGGTTGATGGAGAATGGAATTCTAACGGGAAGAATAAAAGGTAATGTGTGGTGTGTGTGTATGTGAGAAAGAGCAGCCCTGCGCCCTTCCTCCATTCTTAACCTGTACTCTGGACCTCAGGGAGACAGGCTGTAAAGGCTTCAATGCTTCTCCCTACCCCCCTTCACTCCTAGTACTGATAAGGACCTGGACTTACAGAAATGACACTGCAGTGTCCTAATGCTGCCAATGCCATGCTAGAGTAAAGGCAGCCATACATCTAGAGATGATGGTCAGATTTCACCAAGAGACAAATCTCTCTCTTAAGGTGGCCACACACGATACAATTAAATGATCCGATTTCACGGCAATTCGATAAAAACGATCGCATCTCCCGAAAAAATCGAAAGCTTGTTTTTCATTCGACTGAAAAATCCGATCGGATTTCCCGTTTTCTTCGATTTTTATCGATCCGGAATGCCAGATATTTTTCTTCAATCTTAATAAAAATTGTATGGTGTGTGTTAGATTGTCAATTTATTAATATGCACACCCTAGCAATTTTGTCAGAGTTTCCAATCATTTTTATCATAATTGGGGAAAAATTGAACAGGTGTGTGGTACATTGGTCAGATTTTTGAAATGTTACAATCAGTCAGAAAAAATTGATTGCAATTCTTAAATTGAACAGATATTTAAAAAATTGTATGGTGTGTGGCCACCTTAAAGCTGGCCACACACGATACAATAAAATGATCTGATTTTACAGCAATTCGATAAAAACGATCAGATCTTCCGAAAAAATTGAAAGCTTTCTTTTCATTCGACTGAAAAATCCGATCGGATTTCCCATTTTCTTCGATTTTTATCGATCCGGAATGCCAGATATTTTTCTTCAATCTTTGTAAAGATTGTATGGTGTGTGTTAGATTGTCAATGTATTAATATACACACACTAGCAATTTTGTCAGAGTTTCCAATTATTTTTTATCATAATTGGGGAAAAATTGAACATATGTGTGTGGTACATTGGTCAGATTTTTGAAAAGTTAGAATCAGTCAGAAAAATTTATTGCAATTTTTAAATTGAAGGGATATTTAAAAAATTGTATGGTGTGTGGCCACCTTAATCCAATCTGATTAGAAAGAGATCTGTCAGGTGCCCATACACCTCAGACTGATTCCCCATCGATTTTAGCATGACATCTCTTGGGAATCAGAGGAGTCCCCTGCTTCTGCTGCATCCGCCGCCACCCACTAGTGTATAAATGTGCCCCCAGTGTGTATGTATACATAACCTGTCCTGTGTTGCCCACTGTGCTGTGCCGCCCATACATTTTCCGCTCCTCCATTTGCGCTTTACACGCTGCTGAAATTTAGCACACGTGACATCACACATGCGCCACACACTATATGCTGGTGGCATGTGAGCCACAAATGGAACAGAAGAAGCTGAAGGTGGATGGGCACCGTCTGGTAAACGACGCAGGACAGGTAATGTATAAATACACACATGGGGGCACAGTTAAACACTTGGGGGAACAGCACCAGGGGTTTTGTCGTATCTGTCAGGAACCGGCCCGCGGCACGCCTGCGTATACGGTTCCCGACTGCAGCTTGGTGTGTATTTTTGTAACTTTTATGTTTGTAACTCTTAATTTTGTAACTTTTTATTTTGTTTTTTTGTAATCTTTTGTATATATTCTGTTCTGCATGGTTCCACTTTTTGCCCTGGAATATTAAATTATTATTTATTCCCAAGAGATGTCATGCTAAAATCGATGGGGAATCAGTCTGAGGTGTATGGGCACCTGACAGATCTCTTTCTAATCAGATTGGATTAAGGTGGCCACACACCATACAATTTTTTAAATATCCCTTCAATTTAAGAATTGCAATCAATTTTTCTGACTGATTGTAACTTTTCAAAAATCTGACCAATGTACCATTTTGCTTACCAAAATACAGGGATCCAGATAGAAGAACCTTGGACTTTTGTGGACGGACACAATTCTGGTTAGACCAGGAGTCCACTAGCTTGGGCCAGGAGACCAACCGCAGCTACCATCAGGAGGGGACTGATTTGAGGTATCTGTCCCCTGGTTTTTATAATGAAATATTCGCCTCGAGGCTGTAAGCCTGTGTGGACGGGGGGGAACTAGATTTAATTACATCCTCAGTCATAATTCCATTTCCAGGTAAAAGTCTACATCAACAGATTGTGAAGTGGGGCTTTTCAACTACAGGTGAAAACTTGATTAAGGCTTTCACATTGCAGCAGGATGTCCTGTGTGAAGTCCTGGCTCAGGCTGGTGCGATCTTGCTTCAAAGCATACTGCAGCCAGTCCAGGTGACAATTGCTTATTTAAGGTGACTGGTCTATTCAGTTAAGACAATGGCAGTTCCCTTGATATCTGCCCTGAAAGCAAATTTAATCTACAGACATTATCCAGGTGACACCTTCCTAAAGCCAGACTGGCTGACATACCTACACCTCTGACAAAATATACAGCAGATAGAAAAATGAAAGTATTTTACTGTATTCCTTAACAGCATCAGCACCCCAATATATCACCACAGTATCCATCACTTGCACTACTTTACAAAGTACATAGTCATGTCACTGACTGTCCTCTGATGAGCTCACTTTCTATTCTCTGCCATAGTCATAATTAATCTACCATATTATTATTGTGTATTTATAAAGCACTGACACCTTCTGCAGCACTTTACAGGGTACATAGTCATGTCACCGACTGTCCTCAGAGGAGCTCACAATCTAATCCCTGTCATAGTCTAATACCCTACAATATTATTATGTATTTATATAGCACTGACATCTTCTGCAGCACTGTAGAGAGTACATAGTCATGTCACTGACTGTCCTCAGAGGAGCTCACAATCTAATCCCCGCCATAGTCATAGCCTAATGTCCTACCATATTATTATTATGTATTTATATAGCACTGACATCTTCTGCAGCACTGTAGAGAGTACATAGTCATGTCACTGACTGTCCTCAGAGGAGCTCACAATATAATCCTACCATAGTCATAGTCTAATATTTTCACTATAGGATTGTTTGGGGGGAAACCAGTTGACTTATTAGTATGTTTTGAAGATGTAGGAGAATATGAAGTATCTGAATGAAATCTGGGGGAACTTATATCTGGCTTCCTATATTGGGGGGACCTATACCTGGTGTGATACTGGGGGCCTCTATACCTGTACCTGGCTACCTAACCAGGGGGCACCTACACCTGGCTACCTAAAACTCATAGCACAAAAAGACTTCAAGTGATCTCCACTACTGATGATTACTGTATGCAGCCAAATGCAGTCCTGTGGAGCAGCTCACTATATACACCACCCTGTAAAGAGGCACAATAACTGAGATGTGGCCGATGGGGGGGCGCACTTGGGCAGCTCAGCCTCTGTTGGTGGTAGAACTTGTCCCGGCCCTCAAAGGACATCAGCAATAACATATTTCTCTTGTAAGGGCAACACAACTACGTCAGTGGGCTCAGACTCTAATGATGATGAATATTTCAAAATCTGTGTGCATGTATTAAATTATCCACATGGTGGCAGTGTTACATTGTAAGCTAGCAGGTGTGCCTGTAACATTAAAAGCTGAAGCAATGTGATTCTGTTTGTGTATGGCTAAGCATAGTCTGATGGACAGCTGCTAGCAATTGTTCCGTGTTCCCGATGTTTAAAGAGAACTAGAGGTGGGATTTAATTATGCTAGTGGGGTACAGAGGCTGGTTGTGCACACTAACACCTGCCTCTGTTGCCCCATGGTGTGCCTCCAAGACCCCCCTGTGCGCTGCTATACCCCCCGCAGTGCTGGCGACACGCAGCGTGTCGCCAGAACAATGTTTACCTCTGCCTTTCTGTTAACGCCGCTCCCCCTGTCAAATATCTGATCGATATCTGCTTAAAATGATTACCAACTCAGTAAAGGACCAGCCTTTAAAGCGTCATAACCAAAATTAGACAGAAGTGGGTGTGTGCTCACTATAAACAGAATATTTATAGGTTAACAGTTTTACCTCTGAAAGAAATACGCAACACTCAGCTGTTGAATTTTATAAAATTATCTTGTTAAGAAAAATAGATAAAGCATTTATATACAGGAATATACATCTCTCCAGTTGTTGTCAATTCATCCAAAAAATACATTTTCATCCAAAAATATATTTTCAAAGTTCCTTTAGTTAAACCAGTCCATTTCAATATAGCAAATATTCTGCTGTAGCTTTTATCCTTCATTGATTGTGTTGTCTCGAGATTGAACAGTGTATGGTACACACAATATAGCTTTATCCTTAAAAGATGATTTATGAAGTTCTATTCTTATATAAAGAACTTAAAGTAGATATATCTTAATCCTTCAAAGCTTGTTAATTGCTTCTAAGCTTGCAATTGCGTTTGAATAATAAAACTTATAGCATAGAAAAAAGTTATCTAAAACTCAAAAAACTGCTGAAGTTTAAAAAGACAAGTCTTAACTTTTGCATAGACTAATTATCAAAGAATTCACCAAGAATAATTGCATATTACCTCTCTTTGGTTTCAGAATCACAATGGAAGGCAGTCTCTTGCTAGGCCTCAATCATCTCAGTAGAGTTTCAGGCTTGATGCTCTAATGTGCTAGCCTGCTAGGCCTATTTATTGTAATTTTTCCAATATGGCGTCGGGGTAGGGGATTTTACATGAAGTCATGTTCTTTTTATAACATTTACCTCACCCTTTATTTTTAGATAGAGATATCTAGATGCCCCTTATGGTTGTAAGTGGTAGTAGCAGGCACAAGAGATGCCCCCTATGGTTATAAGTGGTAATGGCCGACACAAGGCTTATGGCCTAACTGTTTTTATACAATCTGAAATAAAGTGTATATTAGTGATCAGCATATTAGATATGTGTGAAAACTATGTGATTAACATCTTGCGTATAAAATAGGCTTAGCTAAGCAGTGTATCTCTTGACCTTAGACGGTTAAATTTACTAACACAACAATACTACATAACATGAACATTTCTTCAATACTATCTCACTTTTAACCTTGTAGGAATAAACAGCTCACGTCCAATAATAACATTGTAGCTTACACTATCTAATTCTGATTTCTGCTCATACTCACGAGTCTTGAAATTCACTCAATTTATCTGCAAACCATTTAACATTTTGTACACAATTTGGGCAAGAGGGATGATCAGTTCTCTGCATTAATATGAGATTCTGACACCCCCGGATGCAGAGAGATGATAGAATCTTGCTTGTTTTGGTAGTAGTTAACTCTTAGTATAAAGTCTAATTCCACAGTGGTGCAATTTTTTCTCAGGCAAATCTTTGCTCTTTAAGTGGCACTTTTTTTGTGGCATAGTCAAAGTCTCAGTCCTTGATTAATATCTTCTCCATTAAACACATTTTTACTGGTCCAGACAGTCTATAGTCTTTTCCATGACATCCTTGAATTTGAAGTTTTCATCACAGTGGCAGCTTGTGTAGATGTGTAAGAAAGTTCACAGTCAGTAAGTTCCCATTTAAGATCAGGTGCAAAACTTTCATAGTAGCAAAGCGTTGACAGCAATTATACTTTTCATGTGGTTCCTAGATTGCTTATTTTGGAGCATGATGATTATCTTGATATCACAGAGGTTGCTGTGACTGACTTGGATAGTCTCCTTGTACTGTCGGACTAAAATCATCGTCAGTGGAAGGTGTTGATGGACCATGATATCCATTCACTAATCCAGATGTATCGGAACCTTCATCATCCGATGATAGAGGATTGATCGGTCCAGCTCTCCAAACCTCTTCTGTGCAGACAGGTATCTTTGTAACATTATAAGTGATTGGTGGAACATCAGGTGCATTGAATATCAGATGCAGCTTATTATCAAGTGTCTCCACAGTGTAATCGTTTCCCATTTTAAGACATGTGGTGAAACTTAAAGTTCAAAATGTATAAACAGGAATTATACCATTGATGTGATGTGATGTGATGTGACTCCGGAATGCTATTAGAGCACAATGCATTCAACATTTTACTGTTAGCTTACAACAGGTTAATTAGTTAGTTGGTTAGTATTATGTATTAATACAGTTAATTACACCTTTCTTATACCACAAGGTTTCTTTCACAAATGGTATGTAGCAGAACAAAGTGTGTGTAGTTCACCTATATAAAAATGCTGTGTAGTTCCTCAGCAGGATCCCATGTTGTGATGTCATCTTACATTTGATGTAGATATCATATAGCTTAGACATTGAAAAGTTCTTGGAAATGCAATTTGCAATGTATCCAGCTGTAGTAAGCCGTTTTCAAATGTGTTCTCCATGCACCACATTTACTAACTTCACATTGTTGAAGGTGCTTCTCCACTTCATGTTTCATCTTTCCAGCATTGTGGAGTAAATCTTTCTCTTGAATTGATCAGTATCTTTATCACAGATTTTAAAGTCTTTTGAAAGTTATGATGTAGTCTGTGAACATCTTTGTATGTGAATTTTGGTATGTTATATGGATGTTTTTTTCTCCAATGATGAAAATAATGGAATAGTTTAGTATCAATTAGTTTGATAAAAACATAGTCACTTTTCATGAACAATTTCTTCATCTAGCTAGTAAAGCTGTGTCTTTCTGATACGTCTGCTAGAACATTTATCTGAATGTCTCTCATAATATTCAGCTTATTCTTGACTTAAATGGCACTCTTCTCCGTTCTTATTCTGGGGTATTAGAGGTAGTGGTCATCTTATTGATGCAACAAAAAAACAAACGAATGCCTATGTATATGGCGATTCCAACGATGATAATGCAAAGAATTGTATTTAGCATGTTTCCAATCCATCCGGAAAACCAGTTAACTGGGTTGAGAAACTCCAATGACACTATTTCTGAATTTCTCTTTCTGAAGGCAGCTTTCACTTCTTCCATATGTTTTAAGTGGCCTTCTATTATTTCACTATAATTTTGATGTATGAAATTACAACAAGCAGCTCCTACAATTGCACATGTTCCTCCTTGTGCTGCAGTTAAAAAGTCTAACACTAGAGTATGTTGAGCCAACATTTTAGTATGCCATTTTAACTCTTCGTTCACTATTCCAATAGTCTGAAATATTTCATCTGTAACATTATCAAATAGTCCAGCAAGCAATTCTATATTTTGCGAGTTTATTAAAGTTAGTCCACCTGTTCCAATCAGTCCAGTAAACACACCAACTTTTGCATACCATGGTACTTGAAGGAGTCTTCCTTTTTTAGTTTCATCAGCACTTCTCTTGTACATATGATGATTGGAAATTTGCTCAATGCTTATCTGGTCTTTCTCGACAAACCAAGTGGCGGGTGCTATTTTAATGATTGTGCACCTTCCTTTTCCACCTATAGGTAATAACTTGTACGCTGTATTTCCACAAGCCCAGAACCAGTTATATGGCAGTTTGATTTGTCCCAAGATGCTTCCTTGAAACGCATAGTGAACAGTGGTTCTCTCCAAGTTTTATTTGCAAAGAGATTTTCATATTGTTTTCCTTTTTCAGTCAACTTATAAGTTAGTCCTTTTTCCCAGTTACAGTGTAGATTTAAAAGTGTTCCTTTTGGAGTATATCCCAAATGATGTAGGGAATCAGTAGAGATATTTTTGCAATTTTTAGGGTTCAAGCATATGTATGACTGTCCTTTGTTTAATTGAACAGGATTTTCTCTTTCGATTGTCCACCAGGGTGCATACATCCAGGTTGTCAATTGTAGTCCATGTATGGAGTAATTGAATTTTTCTGTAGAAAATGTCCCATAACTTGCATGTGTAGTATTTACCAATTCTTCTAGTGGTACTGGAATTGCTAGGTAAGGCATGATTTTTGCGGATAGTGGAGTATGTGAACAGATCCAACAGTCGCTCTTGTTCCAGCGCTGGGCATATTGTTGATGCATCAGTATCAATTTATTTTGAAGTTTTCCTTGTAGATTATGCCGTTCCGCTTCAGTATGCAGTAGTAGCAGCAGACACAACAAACACCATAATAGTGGCATCTTTATGGATTGTAGAGTAGGTTGTCAGTTTCAGCACCTTAAAAATATAAAAAAGTAAAGAGAGGCAAAACATATATAATATGCAATATTCTTGGTGACCTTCAGCATAAAATAACTACCTTCTCACATGTGATTCTGAAACAAAAATATGTTATTTTGATGTTACTAGGTGCAAGTTGTATCTTTACTTGCTTGGTCAAGTATTCAAGTTATAGCAGAAAGTTCAATCTTTCCTTGCTGGTGTCTCTTAGCTTTATCGTAGTTCATCTTTAAAAATCAAAGTAGTATTTCTTTTCCTTCTGTAGAGAAAATTACATGTTTCAAACAGTGCCTCAAAAATAGCATATCACTTATGTCTTCATATGTGTGTTCATATGTCATAGCTTTTCTTAGCTTGACTTCTATCTTGTTGCTTGTAAGGTATATCATCAGAAAAGATAATGTCCTATCTTCATTACACCTTTTATTAGTAGATTATCTGAACACAATTCTTCCAGTGCTTCAGTGTACTTCACTTTTTCTTCTTTGTGGATCTTTAAGAGATCATTGTCCATTTAGGCTTCACCTTTCACACAAGGCCTCTGCTGCTTCTCACACAGAGCATATGTTGTAGTGCAGATGTCTGCAGAACTAGCTTGGTTGCTGTATGTCAGTATTCTAACAGTCATCTTCCTGTTTCAACTGTAGAAATCGCTCTTCTGTCTCTTGGTATCTGCTTTTTTAGCTAGAGCATGTCCTTGTATCATCGCACAGGTAGAAAGTTCCCTGTCTTCATAGACTTCTTTGTGTATGGAATCAAAAAATAAAAGCATTCATCTATGTTTCAGTCATCTTTTCAAGATATTATGTAGCTATCGTCTTTCATCACAGGATAATCTTCTTCAAGATCTTAATGTAGTATCACCATTACCATATCTTCAAATCTCCATCTCAAATCTTCTCATCATCTTCTAATTTGACTGCTTTTATCTGTAAAGTCAATCACCATCTTCATCTTCTAATATTTTCAGTTTGTTCACTCACCTGATAATTTACTTTATCTTAATGCCCTTCCTCTTCTTTCTATGTTCGGTTCTTGTCTCCCAAGTGGCCTACTCGTCTTAGTGCTATCTTGATCTGTTGTCAGCCAGTGTTTCAAACCATTGGTCAGATTTTTGAAAGAAGTATAAAGTCCTCTTGGCCTCACACACTTCTTTTGGACACTCCACCCAATTGTATTGATGTTCAGCTGTTTCAGATCAGATCTTCTAGCTTAGCCTGTTTCAGTGGCTTTCTTCATGTTGACATCTTGCTCAGTCTTCTTGCATGTAACTGTCTTCGCTTGTCTTAGCAAGTTTCTTCAGGCCTACATGGGATGCTTGTTTGAAGTCTTGGTGGGCCAGATAAAATAAATTATCCTGTGATACTTCTAAATCCTGGTAGCAACCTTTTCCATTCTTCAAAAATAACAGTCTCTTTACTGATGTGTAGGATGCCTTAATGCGTCTCTGTACAATTCTAGCCTCAAAATATATAGAATTCCCCCCTTTGAGGGTAGAAACTACATAAAAATAAAAATCTTCTTTTATTTATACTTTAATATACGTGTGTGACACCTAACTATAACTGCTCTTTATCTGAGTCTTCGTCACTCCTTGCACAAAACTTTGGCTTTTTTTTTTTTTTTTTTAAATAAATAAATAATGAAAAATAAATAAAATAAAATAAAAAACCTGAATCTTCATGATTGCACCTTGTACTATCTTTCTATCTTTCTATGGCATAAACTGTTCCTTATATTTGTATTTATAAAACTTGTGAAAAAGTAGAGCAAAAAAAAATGGCTAGAATGTTCATTTGCTGTGTTTTACTATAAAGGCGGGGGTGAGCGCGCTGTGTATGAGACTTTGTTTATCAGCTCCTGCAGCTCACACTGTGAAATATCCGCTGGATCCTGTGTATTTTTTTTTTTCTCTGGTAGATGCTTAAACACGGAGCATTTTCATCTGGCATTGAAATTTAACTTCTTATTATGGCGATGGCTTGAGCTTTATCTAGCCTAATAGCTTGGTGAAAAGTCATGTAGGATTGCCTCTTTTTTTTTTTTTTTTTTTCCTTCCAGCTTTCAGCTGAAAAAATCTCTTGTCTCTCCTTCGAGCTGTGAATTGGTCAGAGCGTTTGTTTTGTCTTGTTGGAGGAGAGTTCTGATAGTGTAGCTTTTGACACAGTAGAAGACACACAGAAGAATGAATAACAATTCAGTTATGAAGTCAGTTGCCTTCAGTCTTGTAAAGAGTCATTGCACTATATGTTAGCTTGCAGTTAAAATAGGAATTTGCTTCATCACAACTTGTCCGTTATAAAGTATTGTATTTATCATAAAAGTGTCTTGTGAAAAAAAACAAACAAAAACTGTTTCTTTGCTAGAATCATGTATTGCGCACAATCTTCTTTTAGTGTCGCATAGTGCAGCTGTGAACTATAAGCATTGTCCGTCTTTCTCTATTATTTTCTCTGTATTCTGAGATATCAACGGCATGTTGTATTTGAAAGAAAGCTGCTAGATTCATCCTGCTTGAATCTCTCGTCAGAGATATATAGGGATGTGTAGATAGCTCTTTTCTTCTCAGATAAAAATAACTTCACCCGTTATTTATTAAAGTTTTCTATAGTCCGTAGCATGAGTGTGCATGTAAAAAAAAATCTCCTCTCTGAGATTAAAAAGCATAAGAATTCTTCCTTCTTTGCTTCAGATTATGGTTGCAGTTACATGTCTGACCATATATATATATAAAAAAAGTTTGCTAGCTTATTTCCCGGGTAAAATTCACAATGATCTATGTTTCCATCACGTGAATATGTAATTCCAGGGTAACTGTTAACACATCTGGGGTGCCATCTGTCAAATATCTGATCGATATCTGCTTAAAATGATTACCAACTCAGTAAAGGACCAGCCTTTAAAGCGTCATAACCAAAATTAGACAGAAGTGGGTGCGTGCTCACTATAAACAGAATATTTATAGGTTAACAGTTTTACCTCTGAAAGAAATACGCAACACTCAGCTGTTGAATTTTATAAAATTATCTTGTTAAGAAAAATAGATAAAGCATTTATATACAGGAATATACATCTCTCCAGTTGTTGTCAATTCATCCAAAAAATACATTTTCATCCAAAAATATATTTTCAAAGTTCCTTTAGTTAAACCAGTCCATTTCAATATAGCAAATATTCTGCTGTAGCTTTTATCCTTCATTGATTGTGTTGTCTCGAGATTGAACAGTGTATGGTACACACAATATAGCTTTATCCTTAAAAGATGATTTATGAAGTTCTATTCTTATATAAAGAACTTAAAGTAGATATATCTTAATCCTTCAAAGCTTGTTAATTGCTTCTAAGCTTGCAATTGCGTTTGAATAATAAAACTTATAGCATAGAAAAAAGTTATCTAAAACTCAAAAAACTGCTGAAGTTTAAAAAGACAAGTCTTAACTTTTGCATAGACTAATTATCAAAGAATTCACCAAGAATAATTGCATATTACCTCTCTTTGGTTTCAGAATCACAATGGAAGGCAGTCTCTTGCTAGGCCTCAATCATCTCAGTAGAGTTTCAGGCTTGATGCTCTAATGTGCTAGCCTGCTAGGCCTATTTATTGTAATTTTTCCAATATGGCGTCGGGGTAGGGGATTTTACATGAAGTCATGTTCTTTTTATAACATTTACCTCACCCTTTATTTTTAGATAGAGATATCTAGATGCCCCTTATGGTTGTAAGTGGTAGTAGCAGGCACAAGAGATGCCCCCTATGGTTATAAGTGGTAATGGCCGACACAAGGCTTATGGCCTAACTGTTTTTATACAATCTGAAATAAAGTGTATATTAGTGATCAGCATATTAGATATGTGTGAAAACTATGTGATTAACATCTTGCGTATAAAATAGGCTTAGCTAAGCAGTGTATCTCTTGACCTTAGACGGTTAAATTTACTAACACAACAATACTACATAACATGAACATTTCTTCAATACTATCTCACTTTTAACCTTGTAGGAATAAACAGCTCACGTCCAATAATAACATTGTAGCTTACACTATCTAATTCTGATTTCTGCTCATACTCACGAGTCTTGAAATTCACTCAATTTATCTGCAAACCATTTAACATTTTGTACACAATTTGGGCAAGAGGGATGATCAGTTCTCTGCATTAATATGAGATTCTGACACCCCGCCTCCTCCGTATCGGCGCTACCCGCCCGCGTCCCTTCCCTCCCGCTGATTGGAGGGAAGGGACGCGGGCGGGTAACACCGATACGGAGGAGGCGGGGCAGCGGCACTAACAGACAGGCAGAGGTAAACATTGTGCAGGCGACACGCTGCGTGTCGCCAGCACTGCGGGGGTATAGCGGCGCGCAGGGGGGACATGGAGGCACACCATGGGGCAACAGAGGCTGGTGTTAGTGTGCACAACCAGCCTCTGTGCCCCACTAGCATAATTAAATCCCACCTCGGGTTCTCTTTAAGACTTAGAATGGACAACATTGTATTAGAGATGAGTCATCTCTCAAACTTTTCCATCTTTTACACAAGCACCACAGTCGATCGTGCTTTCTCAAACGCTACATGCAGTTTCTTGAGTCGGCATTATTCGTGGTTACATTGTATCCCCTAGGGCTCTAAACGTGACCTGATGACAAACGAGGTGAGATGCTTTTCTGGGCAGTAGCAAATTGTACAAAACAAAAAAATTGTATCATTAGTGGGCACCTTAACCATTTCCGTACCGCCATAAGTGAAATACATCCTGCCCTACCAGCACTGATCCCCCTCGGAAAAGAACCCGGTAAGAGACTTTGCTATGCACATGCAATGTAAATGACAGCTTGATGAATAAAATTATGAGCTAATGTTAGTAGTGCCGGACCACTCTATTCCAGTCCGCAGTGCCACTTCCAACAACTCTCTTCTTTATTTGAGTATTAGGAAGATATAGCTATATCAATATGAATTCATAATAATAATATGACATACAGGACCCAAGATGGGTATGAGTATAAGTATGTATTTAAGTAGTGATAGATATTTAGCTTGTTTTTTTACCCATGTGTTATATGTCACTACTTATACTAGCATATCTGGTGGTTGGATACATGCATACAGACATGTAGTGGCATATATTTGTTTGTTATGTTTGCCAAACTATGGATTTCTGGGTTTCCATTGATTGTAATGCATAATTCTAGAGCCTTATAATAAAGTTTGTATTATAAAGACACACATCGAACATATGGATCATTCCGTGATTCTACTTTCTATTCTTATTATTTAGTCACCAGGCCTAAATACTGGTGTCAGTACATGGGTTCTCCAAGTAGGAGAGCAACTCCCATGACAAAGTCTACACAAAGTTATATGTTCTCAGGACTCTTTTTCCATTGTTCCGTCCTCTTAGGCCTGGTGCACACCAAAAACCGCTAGCAGATCCGCAAAATGTTAGTAGATTTTAAAACACTTTTTCTTCTTTTTCTGTAGCATTTCACCTAGCATTTTGCGGTTTTGTGAAGCGTTTTTGGTGTAGTAGATTTCATGTATTGTTACAGTAATGCTGTTACTGAACAGCTACTGTAACAAAAAACGCTGGGCAAACCGCTCTGAACTGCCGTTTTTCAGAGCGGTTTGCGTTTTTCCTATACTTAACATTGAGGCAGAAACGCATCCGCAATCCAAAATCTGCAGCAACCCGGGAGTATGCGTTTCTGCAAAACGCTGCCCGCTCTGGTGTGCACCAGCCCATTGAAATACATTACCCTAGCGGATCCGCACCCGCAAGCAGATCGCAAACCGCAGCCGAACTGCTCTGGTGTGCACTAGGCCTCAGAAGTGATCTTTACCCATCAGGTTCACTCAAGCAGGGGTCAGAGTATCACACTTGGTGAAACTTTACGTGGTTGTCCCACATGCAGAAAGGCTCCAGATGTGACAGACCGTGTTAATCTATGGACTGACTTACAATCTGCATTGTTTAATAGGAAATAAATGTGTCTTTCTCCATATCCCTTACAGTTCAGAAGTAATTTAACTTTGGAGGGATGGGGCCATCCACCATAACTGTATTCCAGACAGCATGGTGGCTTAGTGGATAGTACTCTTGTCTTACAGCGATGGGTCCCCAGTTTGAACCCCAGCCAGGGCATTATCTGCACAGAGTTTATATTTTTCTCCTGTGTCTATGTGGGTTTCCTCCCACATCCCAAAAACATACAGTAAAGTTAATTGGTTATTCCCTAAAAAAATTGGCCCTAGACAATGATGGACTTATGTCTATGGTAGGGATTATATTGAGAGATTGTTAGTAACAAGACTATACAGTGGCTTGCAAAAGTATTCGGCCCCCTTGAAGTTTTCCACATTTTGTCACATTACTGCCACAAACATTAATCAATTTTATTGGAATCCCACGTGAAAGACCAATACAAAGTGGTGTACGTATCAAACGCAGATAGAACAGAGGCGCCAAAAAGAGTAAAAACACTATTATTTAAAAACAGTAAAAAGAGGGAAGGTAAGGTGGACTTACCTCCCTCTAGCAGTGGACAACAAAACTCTGAGGTAGAGTAGAATGCATTTATTAAACAGTGTAACTCCTAAAGATGCAACGCGTTTCGCGGGCCACAGCACCGCTTCCTCAGGCTATACAGGAGTTCAAAAAAGCTGTATCCAATCCAAGTATTGAATGAGCGCCTCTGTGACAGAGGCGCTCATTCAATACTTGGATTGGATACAGCTTTTTTGAACTCCTGTATAGCCTGAGGAAGCGGTGCTGTGGCCCGCGAAACGCGTTGCATCTTTAGGAGTTACACTGTTTAATAAATGCATTCTACTCTACCTCAGAGTTTTGTTGTCCACTGCTAGAGGGAGGTAAGTCCACCTTACCTTCCCTCTTTTTACTGTTTTTAAATAATAGTGTTTTTACTCTTTTTGGCGCCTCTGTTCTATCTGCGTTTGATACGTACACCACTTTGTATTGGTCTTTCACGTGGGATTCCAATAAAATTGATTAATGTTTGTGGCAGTAATGTGACAAAATGTGGAAAACTTCAAGGGGGCCGAATACTTTTGCAAGCCACAAGTCACTCTGTGACAGAGGCGCTCATTCAATACTTGGATTGGATACAGCTTTTTTGAACTCCTGTATAGCCTGAGGAAGCGGTGCTGTGGCCCGCGAAACGCGTTGCATCTTTAGGAGTTACACTGTTTAATAAATGCATTCTACTCTACCTCAGAGTTTTGTTGTCCACTGCTAGAGGGAGGTAAGTCCACCTTACCTTCCCTCTTTTTACTGTTTTTAAATAATAGTGTTTTTACTCTTTTTGGTGCCTCTGTTCTATCTGCGTTTGATACATATTATTTATCCGCCCTTGGTGGAGGGGTACGCCCCCTTTTTTCTCCTGTCTACAGAGAGCGACTTTTATACCCGAGTGGGGTCGGGTACCAATTCTCCCCACCTGCCTTTCAAGTGGTTGCCTGCTGGTGACCCTTTTTTGTGAGTATAATTCTGCACTAACTATCTAGACAGATTTTCTCTGTTAAAACTATATTGCACTATTGGGCTCTCGGTGCCCTGTTTTTTCTTTTGTTTTACAAAGTGGTGTACACGTGAGAAGTGGATGAAAATCATACATGATTCCAAACATTTTTTACAAATAAATAACTGCAAAGTGGGATGTGCGTAATTATTCAGCCCCCTTTAGTCTGAGTGCAGTCTGTTGCCCATAGACATTGCCTAATGAGTGTTAATGATTAAATAGAGTGCACCTGTGTGTAATCTAATGTCAGTACAAATACAGTTGCTCTGTGACGGCCTCAGAGGTTGTCTAAGACAATACTGGGAGCAACAACACCGTGAAGTCCAAAGAACACACCGGACATGTCAGGGATAAAGTTATTGAGAAATTTAAAGCAGGCTTAGCCTACAAAAAGATTTCCAAAGCCTTGAACATCCCACGGAGCAGTGCTCAAGCGATCAATCATAAATGGAAGGAGTATGGCACAACTGTAAACCTACCAAGACAAGGCCGTCCACCTAAACTCACAGGCCGAACAAGGAGAGCGCTGATCAGAAATGCAGTCAAGAGGCCCATGGTGACTCTGAACGAGCTGCAGAGATCTACAGCTCAGGTGGGGGAATCTGTCCATAGGACAACTATTAGTCGTGCACTGTACAAAGTTGGCCTTTATGGAAGCGTGGCAAGAAGAAAGCAATTGTTAGCAGAAAAGCATAAGAAGTCTCGTTTGCAGTTTGCCACAAGCCATGTGGGGGACACAGCAAACATGTGGAAGAAGATGCTCTGGTCAGATGAGACCAAAATAGAACTCTTTTTTCAAAATGTAAAATGCGCTATGTGTAACAGAAAACTAACACTGCACATCACTCTGAACACACCATCCCCACTGTCAAATATGGTGGTGGCAGCATCATGCTCTGGTAGTGCTTCTCTTGAGCAGGGACAGAGAAGCTGGTCAGAGTTGATGGGAAGATGGATGGGGCCAAATACAGGGCAATCTTGGAAGAAAACCTCTTGGAGTCTGCAAAAGACTTGAGACTGGGGCGGAGGTTCACTTTCCAGCAGGACAACGACCCTAAACATAAAGTGAGGGCAACAATGGAAATGGTTTAAAACAAAACATATCCATGTGTTAGAATGGCCCAGTCAAAGTCCAGATCTAAATCCAATCGAGAATCTGTGGCAAATCTGAAAACTGCTGTTCACAAAAGCTGTCCATCTAATTTGACTGAGCTGGAGCTGTTTTGCAAAGAAGAATGGGCAAGGATTTCAGTCTCTAGATGTGCAAAGCTGGTAGAGACATACCCTAAAAGACTGGCAGCTGTAATTGCAGCAAAAGGTGGGTCTACAAAGTATTGACTCAGGGGGCTGAATAATTACACACACCCCACTTTGCAGTTATCCATTTGTAAAAAATGTTTGGAATGATATATGCTTTTCGTTCCACTTCTCACATGTTCACCACTTTGTATTGGTCTTTCACGTGGAATTCCAATAAAATTGATTCATGTTTGTGGCAGTAATATGACAAAATGTGGAAAACTTCAAGGGGGTGAATACTTTTGCAAGCCACTGTATATACTCTGTAAAGTGCTGCAGAAGATGTTGGCGATATCTAAATACTAAATAATGATAATAATAACAACAACGATATTCTCAATTTCCTCTGTGCTTTTATCTAACATCACAACCTAATAACCACATCAAGAGCCAAACACCACCATCTAGTGTGCATTGAGCATAGCACAGACAGCAATCTTTCCTAATGGAAATTGTGATGAACATTCACTTCCTCTCTAGTGCATTACACTTGGGTCGTGTTGGAATGAAGATATTTCTGGCAAGTACACTACAGGCTTTATCTTGACTGTTTCTTCCACAAACGTTAAATCTCATAAATATGGGCAAAATCTGGTCTTCTATGAGATTCTATAGATACTGTGAGCATCTGTAAAACAAATTGGATACGTTTTGGCTTTTCAATAGGCAATTATCCAAAACCTTTCAGCTCCCTGAAAGCAATCATACAGTAAGTGACTGCTGCTTTCCAGTGAGACATCTCAAGCTTTCCAATATTTTCCTGTTATTTGTCAATCAAGAACTGCAGAACAAATCAGGGGCCCACTTTCATTGTTTATTTAGAGACTCATTTGTCAAATGTCATAGTATGTACGGTTACTGTTTTTCCCTGATGTTTCCAGTAAAGGCAATGCTGCTCTTTTCCAGCTATGTAATCGTTGTCAGAGCTGAAAATACTTACAGGTCAGGCGTGAGTAATTTCCTCATGGCCCTCACTGGATTGCTCTCTCCCCTATGCTTGATTATGGGCCCCAACAACACTTCTAGAATAAAGGATTATAGTTCTAGGTTTATATAGAATGAGGTTTTTCCATGTCTCTATGTAGGTGCATGGCCTTGCTAATGCTCAGTATAGCAGCATATATTTACAATACAGTTAGATGTGGAGACGTTCTCACTGGGTAACTATGACTTGACTGCTAAGTTCTAGAGGAGACTGCTGGGGAAGCAGGCTCATAGCTTTAATACAGAGGTTTGGATGTGGAATATCCCTATTCTGCATGACTGAGTGAAAATGACACAACAGTAGTTGCGCTGATAAATCGGTTAGTGTTAGGCATCGGAGGGGGTGGGGAGTCGGTTAGGGTTAGGCACTAGGCGGGGGGTTGGTTAGGGCTATGGTTAGGCATCGGCAGGAGGGGGTTTGTGACATCGGTAGAAGGTGAGTTAGGGTTAGACATCTGTACAGGAGGACTCTGTGCGAGAATAGGGTTAAGTTTTATGATAGTAAAATATTGATAACAGTTACAGATATTTTACTATCGGAATTAGCACTGCACAATAGTAGAGTATTGGTAATTTTACCAGTATTCTACTAGCGTTTGTCTCTGGCACCCAAATTTCCCTGGTTCCCATTTTGAATGTACGCCTGTATATGCTTTGAGTAGTGTTAATCAATGCAAAACTGTTCCCCCACTTCTACTTACACTTTCTTACATTGTGACTGTTTATACAGAAACATAATAACCTAGTTAGTTTGGTTGAAAAAGGCATCTGTCCAGATGCTAGTCAGATAAATCCTTGGATCAACTCTCCCAGGAATGACCTAGTAATTATAGCCGTGGGTGCCTTTCAATTCAAGGAAAACATCCAAGCCCTCTTTAAAGGATACGTCCGAGGTGAAAAAAAGAGATCTACTTACCTGGGGCTTTCTCCAGCCCCTGGCAGCCAATCTGTCCCTCACTGCAGCTCCGGTGTCCCGGGATCCCCTCTGTTGGAGATGCCGACCTCGCTAGACTCACCAGGCCTGCACAGAACATTCCAGGCCAAATAAGTGGCGCGGCCGCACGCACAAGTAGGCGCAGAAGATGGCGAGGTCGGCATTTCCAGTAGAGGGGATGCCAGAACACCGGAGCTGTGGCGAGGGACATATCGGCTGTTAGGGGCTGGAGGAAACCCCAGGTAAGTAGATCTCTCTTTTTTTTTCCACCTCGAATGTATCCTTTAAAGGCAGATATAAAGTTTGCCATACTGCCAAAGATATTCCAGATTTTAACCACTCTCACTGTGAAGAACCCCTTTCTAAATAGATGGCAAAAACATTTTTCCTCCATACCCAGATCATGTTATCTTGTCTGTTGTACAACCCTAGGGACAAAAATCTCATCTGCCAAGCTTTTGTATTGCCCTCTAATGTATTTATACATGTTAATTAGGGTACTTCTCTGTCGCCTTTTATCCAAGCTAAATAAACCCAGTTTGTCCAACCTTTCTTGGTAAGTGAGATCTTCCATCCCTCTGATTAATTTATTTGCCCGTCTTTGTACAGAACTACTGCACCTGCGCAGTACTGTCCTGATGATGTCGGAAAGACCATGTGACCCACCCGGTGGAGCACAGAAGAGGCCTACCCGGAACCCGACCTGGCGAGCGGAGAAGACCAGGAGCCACCGGAGCTGCTGCTACGGGCTGGAGGAAGCCCCAGGTAAGTGGATCTCTTTTTTTAACATATTGGATGTTTCCTTTAACTTGTTATCACCCAGTATTCCTAAGTACCGTACTTCTCCAAGTCTGATGTTCCCAGCTGTATGCCATTTATTTTATACTAGCCACCTTAGCCTGTTTAAATATGGGCTCTAGTGTATTACCGCTGCGTGTGCAACCGCCGCACGTGCACGTGCGCACCCGTTCACCCACGCACACACTCGCCCGGCTGACTGGCCCTGTCCTCCTGTCTTAACAGTCCGTGCTGCACACATGCGCAGTAACAAAAAGCACGGACACAGAGACACTTGTCTCTTATTAGGTAGGATGGTGCGCTACCATTGGGACGTCCAAGTTGCATGAATTAACATTTGTCAACATCAAACTTCATATGCCAAAATTAACATTTGTCAACATCAAATTACATGTGCCATGTGTCTGCCCATATGTTGATTGGAAGTTGGTTTTATGCAATTATTACATATACTGTACATCACTAGAAGTATGCCACACCATCCACAACAAATATCCTTCCTTTGGTAATGTCCTTCCATACCCTTTTAGCAAGTAAAAAGCCCACTTTTATGATTGTATTAGTCATCAAACTATTCTGAACAAACTCACGCTTTTCAGTAATAAAGTCTGCTCTCTCTCATGTCTTCTTCAAGTATAAAAGTGCCCAGATGCTTCCACCACAGCAATAAAAACCTCACCCTAATTAATGCCTTTGAGAATTAATATGGAGTAGAGGAAGGTGCCTGCACACAGTACCAGATAAACTCGCCCATGCTTCTATCTGCTTTGATATACATATAGTTGTGTGGGGCAGGGTCCAGATGACTCTGTATCTATACCACTTAATCCCCCTCTGTCTACACCACTGATCCTGGTAATCTGCAACACGCCCCCGTTCCATCCCCCAGTCAGGGAATCCTCCATAGTTTAGGGAGAAAGGGACAGAAGACCTGGCCTGTGGTCAGAAGCTATATTACAAAAAAAATATTGCATTTATTTGTCTCTATGCAGAGATAAAGCTATGTATAGTTTGTTAATATCCCCAAGATCCACTAGAAAATGTATACGTTACTGTATGTAGTGGGTTTGTAAGCTTCTTTCTCCATAATGAAAACAAATTATGCTTTTGCAACAGACACATACTTCATCCGATTATTTTTCCTGAAAATTCAGTTTGCTTATAAAATGCAGCTAACAGCATGTTTCTTGCTTTGAGCACTCAGCATATTATCAAATAAGGTTTAATCAGTGATTGATCTTATGAGGTTCAAAGTACAAACAGTTTGAATTATAACTTTCTGCAACGATGCCTTATTTTCAGCACAAAAAAAAGACTTTACTTTGTCCAAAAAAAAGCGTTGTGGTATATAATTTTAAAGAGGATCTGCCATCAAAGTTCTCTCTTCTCATACAATGTTAGGGCACATGTTGGCAATACAAAACAGCATTATTCTTTTTGTACTGTAAAAATACAGAGATGCTTCTTCCACAAGTGACCTTCAGGTGAGGCAAAACATCACATTGGTTTAAATTCACTAAGACACATTTGGTAAAAAAAAAAAAAGGGTTGGTAAAATAACACATTTGGGGCTTGATTCACTAAGACAAATAGCACACCTTATCAAAGTTAGCACACGTTATCAAAGTTAACACGCCTTATCAGAGAAGCATGACAAACTTATGCCTGCTAAATGGCAATGACAAGAGCTCCACTCGTCCTGCCCTGAGCCCCTGCGGGTTCGTAGCGTTCGCTATGCTACTCTGATAAGGCGTGTTAACTTTGTTAAGGCATGCTAATATTGATAAGGTGTGCTATTTGTCTTAGTGAATCAAGTCCTTGGTGTCTTTTTTTCTGATTTCATGGATTTTTACGGTAATAGTTTGGCAAAATTTACCCAAACACTGCATGACAGATTACTAAGATTTTTACCTCTTGCAGTATTTTATTCGGTATTTTAAGGAATAATGCGGTATTTTATCCAGTGTAAATTAATAAGAGCTCAAAACCATTAGTATTTTATTAATCATTTTTAATTAATTCATAATAACATTGTGAAATTAGGGAAATATGTTTTTTATTGTTAAAGTACCCCTGAACTGAGAGGGTATTTGCTTGCTATAAGTATAGTTTCTGTGTGGTGCTGTGACTTATGTCACAGCACCATCCTCTCAGTCTAGTGGTCCCTGCACTAGTCAGCCAAAATCTTTGACTGAATTGAACATCGCATATGGGTGGGGAGGAAGTGGCAGTTATCCTCCCTAGGAACGCCCCTAATCATGCCCACTATCAAAGAAAACCTCACAGCATAACTCACCTACTCCCGGTACCCATCAATGTCTGTTCCATCCTGTCAGATCTCCCGTCACACCGCAGTGTCCTCATTTTCGGCATTTTCACAGCATTGACACTGATCCACTTCCCAGTCAGCACCATTGTTGCAAAAAAATCCAGCTTTTACGAGAGAACACTGCAGCGGACCAGGAGAACTGGCAGGATGTAAGAGACAGCGAGTAAGTTAAGTAACACTGTGCGTTTTTTTTAACAGGTTATTTACAATTAAGGAGTACTTTAATTTTCTTATTTTCCTGAATAGTTTAATTAGTGTTCAAATTTTCTCGACTCTCTGTTTCCTCCCTTCTATAACATTCTGAATGGCTGTTTGTTATTTACCAACAGCTCCAGGCTGGAGATCTCACTTGATTTTACCGCATCTCTAATCTTTGTGAATTGCCATTAATGAGGTACATACCTCACAAGTCGGCAAGTTACCTTACTAGTTGGTAATTTTATTTAGCATGCGGTAGCAGCCTTAGTGAATTGGCATTTCACAAAATGTTCAGTAAAATCATCTGTTTTCTGTTTTACCACATGCGGTAATGCTTAGTGAATTGAAGCCTTACTCTCTTGCTACCAGTAGCACTGTGTGGGACACATCATTAAAGACTTGCCCCTAACTGGCACCATTGCCAAAATGGATTCCCTGCAGTCCCCTGCAGCACACTCTTTTTCATTATTGCTCTGCTATAGAGAGCGAAGAACCACCAGTAGCAGCAGGAATAGTGGGGAGAGATGGGGAAGGAAAGGAGCTCAGCTGCACATTCTGCGCTGACCCATTTATACATTTAGATATCATATAAGAAGCTATCTTTTCTCACATCTTTTCATATCCCCTTAATTGGACAAAACACAAGTGTTTTACCTAAAAATCAGTTAGCACTTTTAAAACTTTAGTGTAAAAAAATAAATAAAAGAACATTCATGTTTTCCTTGCAAGCAGTTTTACTGCGCTTAAAAAAAATATTTTTATTGCTGGTCCCAAAAGAACTAATGGGACCGAAGGCTTTGTTTCCAAGAGTCTTATTGTGTTTGTGTAAGATCAGAATCCCTTGTTGGAGCAAGGGAGATTATTGCATTTCTAGTTCATTTCTAGTAGCTGATAATTATTACAGTTGTTCTTTCAACAAAGGATTGCTTTTCTAACAGTTTGGCAGTCACAGTGGAATTAGAAAAAAGTCATAGACGACAACAACCGTTCCTCATACAGCACGATGTGCTAATCAGAGGAAATTCTATTAGCCATATGCATTCATAATCTAAGGTTTCCTGTCTGTGGGTTAATACCATTCTACTTTTATTTGATATACAGTAGCATGATAAGAAGAGATAAGGTCAGCCATGCTGTAGTTAAAGAGAATCTGTACTCTAATATTCTTACAATAAAAAGCATACCATTCTATTCATTATTTTCTCCTGTGCCCCTCTGTGCTGTTTCTGCCACTCTCTGCTGCAATCCTGGCTTGTAATTAACAGTTTTAGGCAGTGTTTACAAACAAACTAACCAGCTTCTAATAGGCTCAGCTAAGCATAGTGTGTGAGTCATTCATAGTATGCAGGGGGCCTGCAGAGGGTGTGTATCGCTTCTACCAATCACAAGCAGCCCTGCACATTCCACACAATCAAGCTTTAGCCCGACAAACAGGACAGAGGAAAGATACATTGATTTATTACAGAGACAGTGCAGTTAGGAAAGACTGCAGTAAGGGCCCTTTTCCACTAGCAATCGCTAGCGTTCACGCTGAACGCTAGCGATTGCTGAATCGCAATTAGCGGCGATTCCCCGACGTTCGCGGCCGCGATTTTGCTATGCTATGCACTACATAGCAAAATCGCGGCAAAAGTCGCTCCGCGGCGCGATCGCGATCAAGTAAAAAACGAATCGCGGTAGTGGAAATGACCTACCGTGATTCCTATGTTAAAAAGCAAACCGTAGCGATTGTAAAATCGCTAGCGGTTTGCGTTTTTGCGATTCAGCCAGCGCAAACGCGCTGGTGGAAAAGGGCCCTAAGCCAGAGCAGATTAGAACAGGCATAGGAACTTATAGGATAGAAGAACTAAGGCTGAAAAATGTGTTACAGAGTCTCTTTAAGTACTTAAAACAACAACAACAGATCTGGTTTATCCTGAACTGGTTTATCCTGAATAAACTTCAGAATTACTTTTTATGGTAAGGGGGCATTTGAGCACCTTTACTCAGAAAAGGCACTTCTCTTTTTTTTTTCATGCAGCCACACATCATGGATGCTTCGTTCATGATCTACCAATTCCTGTACAGACTCTTGATTATGAGCTTAAAGTGAACCTTAACTTATAATAAAAAAAGAGTTTACCTTACCTGGGGATTCTACTGGCCCGTGCAGGCGTCCTGTGCCCGAGCCGGGACAAACCAATCATCCGGTCCCCCGCAGCGAGCTAGTTTCATTTCTGGCGACTGGCCAGTCGGTGGTTACTGCACCTATGCAGCCCTGGCCGCAAGCATCCTCGATCATGCTCTCGTCATTGGGGAGCATCCTGCACATGCGCAGTACGAGATTTTCTCCTACTTTGCATTATCGAGCATGCGTGCGGCAAGGGCGACACAGGTGCTGTGGCCGCTGACTGGCCAGTCACCAGAAACGATACTAGTTTGCTGCGGGGGACCGGAGGATTGGTTTGTTCCGGCGCGGGCACAGGACATCTGCAGGTGGCCAGTAGAAGCCCCAAGACAGCAAACGACGACATGTCTGTTGCTATGGAGGGGAGGAGAGACAATTATGGCATGCTTCTGGTGGGTGTAGTGAGGAGTAGAACACTGCACTGGGGCTGGTCGAGCATTGTTGTCATTAAATAATAAGTGTTCCAGATATTTTGGTGAAAATGGGGGGTGAGATGGCAATTTAGTGTGTGTGCCTAGATCAGGCATGGGCAGACTTGGCCCTCCAGCTGTTAAGGAACTACAAGTCCCACAATGCATTGCAGGAGTCTTACAACCACAGTCATGACTCATAAAGGCAAATGCATTGTGGGACTTGTAGTTCCTTAACAGCTGGAGGGCCATGTTTGTCCATGCCTGGCCTAGATTAAAGGTAAAGAGTAATCCTCATCATAGGCTAGGAAAGTAGGAACTTTAAAGGACGCCTGACCTGAGGCAAAGCTACCTAATGTAAGAGTAGTGAATGGGGTGGGGAAGAGATGGCAATGGGAGAGTGATAGGAGGAAACATCACAGCATGCCTGCCTCTTCACATACACAAAGTGTGGCCATACTTGCACAGGTGCAGTATGGCCACGCCCGTGCCTGAAGATGAGTGCAGCCCTGATGTCCCTACTGACAAGTTCTTGACAGTTTTAGTGAGAGGATCTGCACTCTGACGGGGGACTGGAGGACGGCGCGAGAAGCCTCTATAGCACACTTCAAGTTCAGGTGCACTATATATATATATATATATATAATCTATAATTACGGACTTACATTCTGCTTTTATAGCCACAAATATTGAAGGTGTGGTCTTGTTGGAAAGAGACATATTTGTGACCCCCGATGGGCAATAGGAGAAGGCACATTTCAGGTCTGAGAAGGTAGTCTCTTACTTTTGACAATACGTGAAATAAAATAAATGCCTACATTTCTACATTTCCACTTGGGAATTGTGTTTCAACATCATTCTGCCTGTATAAATGCAATTTCCTTCTGTTTCTGGTGCAAGTTAACTAGGGCCATGTAATTGGCTAAAGAAGGTTTGTTCATATAATGTGGAACAACATGTCCCATCTGGTTAACCGTTTCCCCGGGTCAGCTGAGCTTTCACTTATGTGATGTCTTAGAATAAGGACACTGGATCTGCAGTCTATGACTTTGTCCACTGAGATATGACAGGAAATTATTTGCTAGCAGTTGAAGGACATTGTATACAGTAGCTTCTCTGCGATCAGTCACCCATTAAATCGGTGCATTCCTTCATGGAGAATGCAGGATTCTACACTGGAGAAACTTTGCCAGTGGCTTTCAGCCAACTCTGCCCGGCTAGATGACACGAGCTGAACTGTTTCTTTAATGACTAGAGATCTCTGTGGTGTCGTTTTCCTTATTTCAGTGGATAATATTTGTCTTGTGGCTACGGCATTGATTTAGGTTCACAGGAAGTCCGGCAAATACAAAAATCCCCCAAAGTGCACTTACATGTTTCAGGCAAGGTTTAAATACAGCATCCATCTTCACTTCTAAGATTGCAATTGCTTGCTTATGATATCATAATGATGCTGCTGTCACTGTTCATGAGTTCAAGGCAAAAAGCAGATGTTACGTATCAATTACTTTCATGTTCCGCTCTTTCGGTAATCTAGGACTATGTCACAAGAATATGTGTAATTTAGGTAAATCATTTGTAAAAAATGTTGGTAGAGCGCAGAAGTTATTTCTTTAGTGTGCTCTGACTTGACCTAAGTGGTCCTAGGTCTTCTCCACTTCAAGTATGTAGTATTCTCTGAGTTGACCTAATAAATCCCAGGCCTTCTCCACACCAGGTATGTACACTAGTATGCTCTGATTCCAACTAAGAGGCCCCAGGTCTTCTCCACATTAGGTATATAGTGTGCTCTGACTCCAACTAAGAGGCCCCAGGTCTTCTCCACATTAGGTATATAGTGTGCTCTGACTCCAACTAAGAGGCCCCAGGTCTTCTCCACATTAGGTATATAGTGTGCTCTGACTCCAACTAAGAGGCCCCAGGTCTTCTCCACATTAGGTATATAGTGTGCTCTGACTTGATTTAAGAGGTCCCAGGTCTTCTCCACACCAGGTATATAGTGTGCTGTGACTTGACCTAAGAGTACTCTGGTCTTCTCCACACCAGGTGTATATAGTGTGCTCTGACTCCACCTAAGAGGCCCCAGGTCTTATCCACATTATGTATATAGTGTTTTTTTACTTGATCTAAGAGGTCCCAGGTCTTCTCCACACCAGGTATATAGTGTGCTCTGACTTGAACTAAGAGCACCCTGGTCTTCTCTACACCAGGTGTATTGTGTGCTCTGACTTGAACTAAAAGGTCCTAGGTTTTCTCCACACCAAGTACATAATTTACATGCTTCTGTTTGGTTTTCTTGTATCTTTTGCAGCATGATTAGTTGTGCAGCTCTATGAAGTTAGCGGATATCAGACAAGTGAGCAGTTTAAGATTTATTGTTTATTTCCACACAGGTATTGCTATTCTTCACCATTCTGCAGGCAGTGTACAGAAAAGCACAACAATGAGAAGTAAAATGTTTCCCCACCTGAGCCTACCTGTTTAACTTTTTCTTGTTTTTAGGGTCTGAAAGCTTGTGAAAAAAATTCCTAAACCTAACACACAAATACTCAGTGATCAAGTTTTTGAGCTATTGGGTCTTTGGCATCAATAATTTGTATTTTCACATTGAAATGAAACAAATCTGATTGGCTGTTTGCAGCTCCTCCCCCTTTTCTGAATTTGAACCCCAGTCAGCCAATGACCGACTTTAGCACCTTTGAAGCCTCTGCCATTAACCGTGTAAGAATGGCAGCAGTTTAAATATTCCCCTTGAAAATTAATAGGTGAATTTTGATTGGCTGTTGTAGGCTCCACCCACTTTTCTGAATATTAATCCCATTCACCCAGTGACTAACTGTGCAATGTTTGAGAACCCTGCCATTAACAGTGTAAGAATGGCTGCAGTTTACATTTTTCCAGTGAAATTTGTATTTGTCTACGCCCACCTTTTGTAACCTTGACGCACAGTCACTCAATGACCAAGTTTATAAACTTTCAGGTTCCTGGCATCAAAATTGTGTGAATGGAAGCAGTTAATCAAACAAAGAAATCTGATTGGCTGTTTGTGGCTCAGCCCCAGAAAGGCAGCAGTTTAAATATTCCCCTTAAAAATCAATGGGTGAATTTTAATTGGCTGTTGTAGGCTCCCCCCGCTTTTCTAAATATTAATCCCAGTCACCCGTATATGTACATAATTTGGTAGGACATTAGATTATGGTAGGGAATAGATTGTGAGCACTTCTGAGGACAGTCCCCAACAGGGAGATGTCCACATGCAGCGCACATAGCACGCCGCAGCAAAACTAAATGGGTGTCACCACGCACTGGAACATGGGTGTGGTCATGATGGGTCATGGACAGACTTAAAAATACACAAAATAACAAAAAATACACAAAATAAGTAGCGGTGTTATTCACAGATATTGGGTCCTACCAGATACATTTTAGATAGTAGTTAAATGCCTCATGATAATTCATCAAGTAGTCAAATGGCACAAAATAAAAAAATTAAGTAGTCCAGTGTTGTCCAACTTTGCGGGCATAAAGTGACATTTTTTTCCCAGACCACATGGTGGAGAGCCGACCCCCCTCCCCCCCAAGAAAAAAAAAATCTAACAGCAGTTCCCCCACAAAATGCAACCAGATTGACAGCACATTTCTCCACAAAATACAATCAGATTGGCAGCATATTTCCCCACAAAATGCAATCAGATTGGCAGCACATTTCCCCACAAAATGCAACCAGATTGGCAGCACATTTCCCCACAAAATGCAATCAGATTGGCGGCACATTTCCCCACAACGTGCAACCAGGTTGGCAGCACATTTCCCCCACAAAATTCAATCAGATTGGCAGCACATTTTCCCACAAAATGCAATCAGATTGGCAGCACATTTCCCCCCAAAATGCAACCAAATTGGCAGCACATTTCCCCCCAAAATGCAATCAGATTGGCACACATTTCCCCACGAAATGCAGTCAGATTGGCACACATTTCCCCACGAAATGCAGTCAGATTGGCAGCACATCTCCCCCCAAAATGCAATCAGATTGGCAGCACATCCCCCCCCCCAAAAAAAAAATGCAATGAGATTGGCAGCACATGTCCCCCCCAAAATGAAATCAGATTGGCACACATTTCTCCACGAAATGCAGTCAGATTGGCAGCACATCTCCCCCCAAAATGCAATCAGATTGGCACACATTTCCCCACGAAATGCAGTCAGATTGGCAGCACATTTCCCCACAAAATGCAATCAGATTGGCACACATTTCCCCACAAAATGCAATCAGATTGGCAGAACATTTCCCTACAAAATGCAATCAGATTGGCAGCACATTTCCCCACAAAATGCAATCAGACTTGCAGCACATTTCCCCACAAAATGCAACCAGATTGGCAGCACATGTCCCCACAAAATGCAACCAGATTGGCAGCACATTTCCCCCACAAAATTTAATCAGATTAGCAGCACATTTCCCCCAAAAATGCAATCAGATTGGCAGCACATTTCCCCACAAAATGCAACCAGATTGGCAGCACATGTCCCCACAAAATGCAACCAGATTGGCAGCACATTTCCCCCACAAAATTTAATCAGATTGGCAGCACATTTGCCCCCAAAATGCAATCAGATTGGCACACATTTCCCCCCAAAATGCAATTAGATTGGCAGCACATTTCCCCACAAAATGCAATCAGATTGGCAGCACATTTCCCCCCAAAATGAAACCAAATTGACAGCACATTTCCCCCCAAAATGCAAGCAAACTGGCAGCACATTTACCCCAAAAATGCAACCAAATTGGCAGCACAGTTTCCCACAAAATGCAACCACATTGGCAGCACATTTCCCCACGAAATGCAACCAGATTGGCAGCACATTTCCCCCACAAAATTCAATCAGGTTGGCAGCACATTTCCCCCAAAAATGCAATCAGATTGGCAGCACATTTCCCCACAAAATGCAACCAAATTGGCAACACATTTGCCCCCAAAATGCAATCAGATTGGCAGCACATTTCCCCCCAAAATGCAATCAGATTGGCAGCACATTTCCCCCCAAAATGCAACCAAATTGTCAGCACATTTCCACCCAAAATGCAAGCAAATCGGCAGCACATTTACCCACAAAATGCAACCAAATTGGCAGCACAGTTTCCCACAAAATGCAATCAGATTGGCAGCACATTTCCCCCCAAAATGCAATCAGATTGGCAGCACATTTCCCCCACAGAATGCAATCAGATTGGCAGCACATTTCCCCACAAAATGCAATCAGATTGGCAGCAAATTTTCCCACAAAATGCAACCAAATTGGCAGCACATTTCCCCCTAAAATGCAACCAAATTGGCAGCACATTTCCCCACAAAATGCAAGCAGATTGGCAGTACATTTCCCCACAAAATGCAACCAAATTGGCTGCACATTTGCCCCAGAAATGCAATCAGATTGGCAGCACATTTCCCCACAAAATGCAATCAGATTGGCAGGTAAATTTCCCCCCAAAATGCAATCAGATTGGCAGCACATTTCCCCACATAATGCAATCAGATTGGCAGCACATTTCCCCCCAAAATGCGATCAGATTTGCAGCACATTTCCCCCAAAATGCAATCAGATTGGCAGCGCATTTCCCGCCAAAATGCAATCAGATTGGCAGCACATTTCCCCACAAAATGCAATCAGATTGGCAGCACATTTCCCCACAAAATGCAATCAAATTGTCAGCACATTTCCCCACAAATGCAACAAAATTGTCAGCACATTTCCCCACAAAATGCAACCAAATTGGCAGCACATTTCCCCCCAAAATGCAACCAAATTGGCAGCACATTTCCCCCCAAAATGCAACCAAATTGTCAGCACATTTCCCCCCAAAATGCAAGCAAATCTGCAGCACATTTACCCACAAAATGCAACCAAATTGGCAGCACAGTTTCCCACAAAATGCAATCAGATTGGCAGCACATTTCCCCCCAAAATGCAATCAGATTGGCAGCACATTTCCCCCACAGAATGCAATCAGATTGGCAGCACATTTCCCCACAAAATGCAATCAGATTGGCAGCACATTTTCCCACAAAATGCAACCAAATTGGCAGCACATTTCCCCCTTAAATGCAACCAAATTGGCAGCACATTTCCCCACAAAATGCAAGCAGATTGGCTGCACATTTGCCCCCAAAATGCAATCAGATTGGCAGCACATTTCCCCCCAAAATGCAATCAGATTGGCAGGTAAATTTCCCCCCAAAATGCAATCAGATTGGCAGCACATTTCCCCACATAATGCAATCAGATTGGCAGCACATTTCCCCCCAAAATGCGATCAGATTGGCAGCACATTTCCCCCCAAAATGCAATCAGATTGGCAGCGCATTTCCCCCCAAAATGCAATCAGATTGGCAGCACATTTCCCCACAAAATGCAATCAGATTGGCAGCACATTTCCCCACAAAATGCAATCAAATTGTCAGCACATTTCCCCACAAATGCAACAAAATTGTCAGCACATTTCCCCACAAAATGCAACCATATTGGCAGCACATTTCCCCACAAAATGCAATCAGATTGGCAGCACATTTCCCCACAAAATGCAATCAGATTGGCAGCAGATTCTCCAAAAAAGGGCCTGGCGGGCAGGTCTATTGGTGTTCCCAGTTTAGGTAGGCAGGTATAAAGGTGTCCTCAGTTTAGGTAGCCAGGTCTATAGGTGCCCCCAGTTTAGTTACCCAGGTCTATAGGTGCCCGCAGTTTAGTTAGCCAGGTCTATAGATGCCCCCAGTTTATCCAGGTCTATACAAGCCCCCAGTTTAGTTAGCCAGGTCTATAGGTACACCCAGTTTATCCAGGTCTATAGGTGCCCCCAGTTTAGCCAGGTCTAAGGTGTCCCCAGACTAGGTAGCCTGAAGGAGGAGCAGCGGCAGGGACAGAGCAGCGGGGAGGGGGGGGCAGTCTCCCCCCCTCACCTGGAGGCCCCCTCTTCGCCGCTCCCCCCTCCAGGCTAGAATTAGCACCTTGCCACACAGTCACTCAATGACCAAGTTTGTGCACTTTCAGGTTGCTGGCATAAAAATGTGTGAATGGAAGCAGTTTATCCACCAAAGAAATCTAATTGGCTGTTTGTGGCTCCGCCCCTTTAGTGAATTTGAACCCCAGTGACCAACTGTGGCAAGTTTGAAAACCCTGCGACTAACAGTGTAAGAATGGTTACAGTTTACATTTTCCCATTAAAAATGAATGGCTGAAATTTGATTGGCTGTTTTATGCTCCGCCCACTTTTCCTGGATTTGTAACCTCGGTTACCAATAGAGATGGCCCGAACCTCCGATTTTCGGTTCATGAATGGGGTTCGCAAACTTCCGCAAAAGGTTCGGTTCGCATGAACTTTTGCGAACCACAATAGACTTCAATGGGGATGCAAACTTGGAAAACTAGAAAAAATTATGCTGGCTACAAAAGTGATGGAAAAGATGTTTCAAGGGGTCTAACACCTGGAGGGAGACATGGCGGAGTGGAATACATGCCAAAAGTCCTAAAGAAAAATCTGGATTTGATGCAAAGCAGCGTTTTAAGGGCAGAATTCACATTGAATGCTAAAATGCAGGCCTAAAGTGTTTTCACACATCTTGCATGTGTATAATCCCTTCCTCCTTTCCAAACTTCCTCCCTCTCCTCCTTTTGTCTTGTCTTGTCTTCCAGGGATTTGTAGGATGTCAAAAGCCAGCTTACATACATTGGCTGGGAATCGAACCCAGGTCAACTGCTTTGAAGGCAGCTATGCTCACCACTATACCACCAACACTACATGCTGAAGCCAGCCTAGCATGTACCATTGTGATATACCCAAGAGAAAAATGAGCTTGCTTCGGGATTTGTAGGATGTCAAAAGCAACCTCACTTACATTGGCCAGGAATCGAACCCAGGTCAACTGCTCTGAAGGCAGCTATGCCCACCACTATACCACCAACACTGCATGCTGAAGCCAGCCTAGCATGTACCATTGTGATATACCCAAGAGAAAAATGAGCTTGCTTAGGAATATGTAGGATGTCAAAAGCAACCTCGCATACATTGGCCAGGAATCAAACCCAGGTCAACTGCTTGGAAGGCAGCTATGCTCGCCACTGTACCACCAACGCTACATTCTGAAGCCAGCCTAGCATGGGTTTGATTCCCGGCCAATGTATGTGAGGTTGCTTTTGACATCCTACTAATCCCTAAGCAAGCTCATTTTTCTCTTGGGTATATCACAATGGTGCATGCTAGGCTGGCCTCAGCATGTAGTGTTGGTGGTATAGTGGTGAGCAAAGCTGCCTTCAAAGCAGTTGACCTGGCCAGAATGTTCACTGGCGCTGCTATTTGATTGGATACTTGTGGGAACTATTTCTCACTGTCTAGCCTGCAGCCTGGAGTTATTGAGCGACACAAGGACATTGAGCGCAGTTTCACTGATAAGTACCAAATAAGACATTACTATTCATCAAAATAGCCAGGATGCAAATACTTATGACAAACTTTAAGCCTAATAAATGTTATCATTACAAATTTAAAAAAAAACAAATTAACATGAGAGTAATAAATGAGTGATGTCTGCTATAGAAGCATAGTCTGCTATTATATTCAAGCAATGCAGCCACAATAGACACATCACACAAATTCGTATGGATCTGACTGTGGCACTGAAATTCCAGCCAGCACTAAATACTATTCCCCCTTCGAGTCATAGCAAATCGGAGGGAGAAATAATTTGGAGTCCGGGTAACGCTGGCACACAAATTACATTTAAAATCCTGCTGTGCCGCTATAGACATAATAATAACGTCTATGCCTGTGCCCAGGTCAGCGATATGTAGCAGTGAGCATGCACCAAGATTACCTGCTTCAACACCACACTCCTGTTCTTGTTCACAATCCCATGCCCAGCTCAATTTCATTTTTTATGTGTCTTAATATTTTATCTATGGTTGTTTAAACTTCATACAATTATTTCCAGTGTATTCTTATACTGTCTATGTTTATTTTTAGAATGAACATAACATTGATAAAGTACTTTTTGAGCATGTTCTTAACGTTTGGTTCACACTGGAAATAATTCATTCATTCAGAAATGCTTGCAGATACAATTATAACCCTGTATGATTTCTATGAAAGGAGGTAAAATATTGCAGTGTGTTAGTTATTTTATATTTGAAAACAAATCCATGGGAGTAATTTACTAAGACATCTCTAGCATCTCAATTGGGGATATCATAAGTACTTCAACAAACCTGGAATGCATTGCAGGTAATTAACTACGGTCTGCTATTAAGGGACGAGGATTTGTCACATATGTCTAGGTAATAAAAGATCACAGTCAGAGCTGCTGAGAGGTTTGTGAATTAGTGATTGTGTAATAGATGTTGGTTGCAGCATCCAGCGTTGCAACATTTTTCCCTCAGAGGACAACTGAAGTGAGGAGAATATGGAGGCTGTCATATTTATTTTCTTTTAACCACTTAAGTACCAGCAGTCTCTGCCCCCTTAAAGAGAACCCGAGGTGGGATTTACTTATGCTAGTGGGGCACAGAGGCTGGTTGTGCACACTAACACCAACCTCTGTTGCCCCATGGTGTGCCTCCAAGACCCCCCTGCGCGCGGCTATACCCCCCGCAGTGCTGGCGACACACAGCGTGTCGCCAGCACAATGTTTACCTCTGCCTGTCTGTTAGCGCTGCTCCCCCGTATCCTCCGTATCGACGCTACCCGCCCGCGTCACTTCCCTCCAATCAACGGGAGAGAAGGGACGCGGACGGGTAGTGCCGATATGGAGGAGGCGGGGGAGCAGCGCTGACTGACGCCGCATAGGTAAACATTGTGCTGGCGACACGCTGCATGTCGCCAGCACTGCGGGGGGTTGAGCGGCGCGCAGGGGGGTCTTGGAGGCACACCATGGGGAAACAGAGGCTGGTGTTAGTGTGCACAACCAGCCTCTGTGCCCCACTAGCATAAGTAAATCCCACCTCGGGTTCTCTTTAAGGACCAGAGACCGCTGGTACCAGAAACGGTGGAACACCGGCGAATAACGGCGAATTGCCGCACATACTCGCCGCAATCACTGTCACCACCGCACGTCGGGAACCTGGGCCACCCACTCTGCTGTCTCTATGACGGCAGGGTTCCTGTGAGCCGGTCAGGAGCCACTTTCATTGGCTCCAGACCCTGCCTATCAGTGTAAACCAATGGGAGCTGCTTATGTTGATAGACAGGGTCAGGAGCCACTCACAGGGCTCTGCCGTTATAGAGATGGCAGAGCTAGTGAACTGTGGCGGGGAGACAGCAGCAAGATCGTCGGGAGCGGTGAAAACTGCGAGAATGTGCGGCGTCGGTTGATTAAAATCTAAGCCCTGGCAGCCAGGTAGCCATCATAACAGGGCGTAGATTTCAATCATTAAGGTCCGGGAGTTCTCTCTGGAGATGGCTTAGCCAGTCAAGTCCCTTATGTTTTAAATGTTCTTCTTTTGAAGGCACAGTCTCTGTACATTTGCACAACTAGTAGACATTGTAGGCTGTGATTTTAGGTCCACTCATCCATAGCTGTTTGTTTAGTACATCGACCACCTGTAATTAGTAGCAGAAACTGTTGGTTCGAGATGACCCGAACAGTTCGCCCAGCAGGTAATTCACGCGGACTTCAGCTGTCCGAATCCGGGCGGGTACGGACACATAGCACGTTCGAACCCGCTTTTTATACCTCGTCATTGGGCTAAACTTTGACCCTCTACATCACAGTCCCCCCCCCCCCCCATAAAAACGCAGCAGTGTCGACCATTTTTTGACTTTCTGCTGTTGTAGTGAGAGGAAGAGAGAGACATTGCTCGAGAGATAGGGAAAGCGTTAGTTAGGCTCTTGTTACCTTGCTACTTGCTGAAATTTGTTGCTGAAAGCACCCCAAAAATGCTCTTTTGGGGCTAATATTCTTCGGATGTGTTTTTTTTGGTGTGTGTGTGACACTGACACTGCATAGTTACAGCCCTGTCTGTCGCACTTGCAGCTGGCCTTTGTTGTACTGTGCCAGCCAGGCCCGGCACACTGTATTATACCAGTGCATATCTTTCCACTGTATTTAACATAATATACCATAGCTCTCTTTGTGGGTGACACTGCATAGATACAGCCCACAGTTGCCAGCTGGCATTTGTAGTCCGCCTGCCAGCACACTGTATTATACCAGTGCATATCTTTCCACTGTATTTGTGTGACAGCACACTGTATAAGACCAGTGCATATCTTTCCACTGTATTTGTGTGATTGAGCTTACTAAAGCATAGCTCAGTGTGTGTGTGTGTAAGACACTGCATACAGGCCAGGCCACAGTCATTGCTGGGCCTTGGAGTTCTACTATCCGTTTCTATCTATTACAAGCCAGCACACTGGCTGTGCTTAGCTTCCAACTGTGTCTGTTATTGATATCTATGTAGGTTAAACATTGCATACAGGCCACAGTCAGTTGCTGGCCCTTGTAGTTCTTCTAACTATTGCAAGCAAGCCAGCACCCTGTGTAAGCATAAGCAGTAGCTTTCAATTGTATTTGTGATTGAAAGTACTATAGGATACCTCTGTGTGTGTGTTTAAGTACACAGCCCTGTAATACATACACACACACACACAAACACAGCTGCTGTGCATTTGACACTGATTGTGTGCCTTTGTGTTTACACACACTGTCTACCACTATTGAATATTGTTAGTACTACCACACATACCCTCCCCCTCCCAATATGGAAAAAATAACAGGCAGGCCACCCCGCAGGTCTGTTCGAGGTTGTGCTGGTGTGATTTCATGTGGCCCTCGACCAAAGTACAGTCTTCAGAAGGCACGTATCCTCAAGCTCCAAGATTGCCAGGATGTAGTTGACTATTTAACACAGAACCCCCTCATCTTCCTCACCTTTTGCATGGAATTGTGATATATCTTCCTCCTCCTGCTCTGATTTTGGGACCCCACAACTACATAACACTCAGCCGGCAGCCACCATCACTGCTACTAGCACCACAGCTGCTCCAGTTGAGATGTTGCAGGAGATATTCACATGTTTGGTGTGAATTTACTGATCCACAATTATTATTGTTCCAAGGCGCTAAGGATGTTACAACACCTCATATGTCTGAGTTAGGCGTCACTAAGGACTTAAGGTGTGAGGATGATGAAGTGCCTGTTGTTGGTGCAGTGTTGGAGGTGTCTGAAACAAGCGAATCTGTGAATGATAATGATGATGATCATGGCATGGATTTCACGTGTGATCCCAGAAGACAAGATGAACAGGGGGAAAGTTCAGATGGGGAATCAGAAAGGAGGAGATGAGTTGCTGTAAGAAGCAGGGGAAGCTCATTAGAAACAGCTCGTGGCAGTGTCCGGTGACATGTATCGCCACCTAGGGACAGCCAGCCAACACGCACTTTAACGTCAACTGCTGCTGCCGTCACCACCAAAATGCCTCCATCCCAGAGCTCATCAATGTGGAAAATGATTTTGTGTGTCTGCCTCAGATTACAGCAATGTCATCTGTACTACCTGCCACCAAAAAGCAGCACACAGATGCAAAGCCACCTTCTGCCTCCTTTCTTTTCCTCCTCCAGTTGCAGCATCTCCAGCCACTTTATCCTCTGCTACCCTTGCACCTTCACAGCCACCCTCCTCCACTCCGCCTCTCACCTTGAGCAGTTCCTGCTCCTCTGTCCACAGCAGCCAGGTGTCCGTTAAGGAAATATTTGAGCGGAAGAAGCCAATGTCTGCCAGTCACCCCCTTGCCCGGCGTCTGACAGCTGGCCTTCGGAACTGTTAGCCCGCCAGCTGTTACCATACAAGCTGGTGGACTCTGAAGCCTTCAGAAAATTTGTGGCGATTAGGACACTGCAGTGGAAGATACCAGGCTGCAATTATTTTTCCAAAAAGCCAATACCCAAACTGTACACTACTTACACTACCTGATGTATATACACGCAAGATGTTTTAAAGCCCTTTACTGTATGCCTCCAATTTAAGAATGCAATGTGATTTCTGCCCTTTAGGGATTATAACCCTACTCTGCGTCAAATACGTAATTTTCCCAGGGACTTTTGGCATGTATCCCACTCAGGCATGCCCCCCTCCAGGTGTTAGACCCCTTGAAACAACTTTTCCATCACTTTTGTGCCCAGAAACAGTCTTTGTAGGTTTTAACATTTGCCTGCCCATTGAAGTCTATGGAGGTTCGCCCGGTTCGCGCAAACTCTGACTTTTTCGGAAGTTTGCGTCCGCAGTCCTCTACCTGAGGTTCAAGCCATCTCTACTGTTGTGTTCAGGGGGGATGAATGGGCACATCATGTGATAGGTGATCCAGTTGCGTAGCTAAGGAGCTATGGGCCCCGGTGCAAGTTTTACATGGGGCCCCCCAAGCACTCTATACATAACAACTGATATGGCACACCAAAACCTGCCAAGGACAACCACAGTGTCAGAGTTGCAAGAAGGGGATGGGGAACAGTGTGCTAAGGATTACTACTATTCAAAGCATCTATAGAAGTGATTATTACAAGCACAGGACCAATAGAGAGCTAATACTGTGATAGAGGGTGGACCTTTCGGGGCCCCTCTGGCCCAAGGGCCCCGATGCGGTGGCTACCTCTGCACCCCCTATTGCTACGCCACTGAGGTGATCAGTATGTTATTTCTGTTAATGTTTTACTGCAAATATGAGTTTTAATCTTCAAACTGATTCTACATGACTATGTAACAATGACTTACAATAAAATAGATCAGTATTTTTAGTTTAGAGCTTGACATTTACATTTGATGAAGTCTAAAGCCTATCTTAGTAACCATCATGTTGAAGTTACAGCATTCTTACCACCCACTAGGTCTTGGACAGCAAACCGAGGAGGACTACTCACTTTGAGCAAGTATACAGATCGTGTGCCCACATTTCCTAACAGATGCAATTGCCATCTCGCTACATTCACAGACATATACTACATACATATTACAAATGCTGCCAGTATATTTTTCTATCCAATATTTAGTGCTGTTTTTTTAACAGATCAACAGAAGGGCCGCAAAGGGGCCAGACAGTTTGGGCTTATCTAATGTCTTCTTTGTGGCCATATTCATAGCTAAAACTATGGGTATGACCATCCCTTCTCATTCAAGCTTTCCATTAGAAGTGGTCAATTTGGATAAAAGCCCAGAATTCCCCTTGAATTAGATTAATGAAATATACATTTCTGTGTCTGCGACTGGGAATAAAACATACAAGAGCCAGTAATTGTGTGTACTATGTACAACGCTTATGTTTAAACAGGTGTAAAGAGAGGCATGTATATTTTTAAGGTGTCTGGACCCAGACGTTATGGTTTAGACTGAAAAGCCACAGCTGAGTGTTTGCTTGCCATTTGTTAGTTTGTCTTTTATGACGCTCTCTGTGGTTTGCTGCCTGGCGCCCATCCAGCACAAGTGTAGCTGTTGGATAGAGTACCTGCAGTCTATAGGATACACGCTATGGCCTTCTCTCACATCCCTCAGCACTACATGCTATTCTGGTACTGTGGCTTGAGATTCTCATCACATACGTAGTCACAAACTGTCTCACATCTCAGTTCATTATCCCTTCTGCACCTGCCAGCAGACCATTACTCACTTTTCTCTATGAAGAGATTACAGAACAGGTGCAAATTAAACACATTGATAAACCCCGAACATTTTAATCACACCGTGGCTTAATTTAGACTCTGAGTCATCAATTTCAGCTTTTACTGTAGTTTCTTTATGTTACAAATTTGTAATGCCACAACGCTTATTGACATTCCTGGATCACCAACTTGTAAGTCTATGACAGTTATGCATGGTACCTCAGTATTCAAATGTGTTGTTTTCGAAAGGAATAATAAAGCATATAAAACTATTATGCAATGAATCACGGAATAGTTACTAGTGTTTAACGCAGTCTTGTGTTTAAATTGAAATTGTGGGCATCATATTGAAAATGGGCCCAGGTGTTGCTACGCTGATGTATTAAATAAAAGCTTTAGAAGTTAAAGGACAACTGAGCTGAAAGGGATATGGATGCTGTCATATTTATTTCCTCTTAAACAATACCAATTGCCTGGCTGTCCTTCTGATCCTCTGCCTAATACTTTTAGTATTAAACCTGAACAAGAAGGAGGGTGGGAAATCTGCTAGGCTTCACACAAATTTAATTTCACAAGAGGGCATTGTGCCTTGGCAAGGTAATTATATGTAAAGATCTTTGCCATAGTGGGCTGATTTATATTTTGGGTTATATTTAAGGAATGTATGATTTAAATCCCTTAAATATTCGTATGGGTTCATTTCTTTCTTAAAAATGCAAAGTAGGCCTATATTTGTGACTATAACATTGTTATATGGAATGTAAAAAACTACTATTATGCAGATAACATTGACAGTATACAAATTTCAATAGAAAAAATAGTTTGAATACAGTAGTAAAAATATAATAAGCATTTCACCCTTTCTGCTCCACTGTTGTACTTGGATCGACAGTGGAGCATTCTCTCCAGGTCCTGATAGCAACATGGCTGGTGCTGCCTGTGCCATTGATCTAATCTGACACGGTTTTGTGCCCCTCTGACCAAAGTGTCGAACTAAGTCCGACACTTTGATCGCCTCTGGCACCATGCTGGGTCAGAAATATTATATGAGTGCATTAGAGCTCCTGCTGCCTGTGCTGCCTTTAGATCTTTTTCGACACAGCTTGTGGCTTCTCAGATCAAGGTGTCAGACTAAGTCAGACCAATTGGGGGAAAAGGATGCACTAACGTCCTCCAAACACTTTCCTGGTCTTCTGGAGGTCTCTGTAATGATGTTCCCACTTATCATAAATACTAGGATAATTTTGGACCTTCATTATATGGTTCTCTACTGAGAAAGTTGACTCCATTTCTCAAAAATGCTGCCAAAAATGCTGAACGTTATGGGCACTCTCAGAAGCCATCAGAAGCACTGTGATGCACGCCAGAATGTTCTGAGCATGCTCAAAGAGACAGGAAATTCATCATCAACCTAATTTACATAAAAGTGCATGCATTTAAAACACACACAAACAGTCAAACACAGTCAAAAATGTGACACAAGCTGCCACCACTGAAAATCATTGAATACAATACACTTATGACGTGGCAATTGCCTGTAGATCCACACAGCCAGTTATGTGCAAAAACAAAAATGTGAATGAATGCAGAACTATTGCAGCATCTTTTGTGGCACACAAAGACATTGGCCTCAATTCACTAAGCTTATCTCCTGTCTTTAATAACTCTTCTATAGTTGTTACCATGGTGATAAGGCATGTAGTATTCAGGAAATATTTTACCTAAGGCAAACCTAAAGTTAAGTTTACTACGTTCACAGCCCTCCGCTCATGCGCATAAAAGAGGGAGACGGCTTGTGACGTCACGTCTGATGAAACCCGGAAGCGGGTGAAACGCGTCACGTGGGCTGAAGTCACGCGACCACGCGAACTCCATTGCCTCTGCCCACTCCCCGACTGTGATGACGGCTGCTCTGCGCACCTGGAGATACACTACAGGGGGGCACGCTAGGGAACCCGGTGAACAATCTCTATGAGTACCGGCAGTACCCCCCCCCCCAACAGCAACGCCAAAGTTCTCTTTCATGGACACGTGCGTCCCGACCAAAGTGAACTCAGAGAATCACACAGTCGGGTATGCTAGTGGCAGACAAGCCACGCATGTAACGAGAGGAACATTAGAGACATAGCTGCTACATTAACCATATAACCAGCCATTAGAAGCTGACTTAGTGCTAATATCACTACTGCTTGCTACACTGCTTATACTAACCAGCGGCTTGGAGGATTAGCTATTGTCGCCTGATGCAAACTTTAGAGGAACGACTGGCTGCATTGTCACTTGTCACCTTATCAAGGGGGCCCTGAAGATAAATGCATCTGACAGTAATTAGGAGTGCACTCCTTTAGATTAAGGCCTTAACCTCTACTGTTTACAGCCTTTTTAAAGTGGTTTTAAGGGAGGGGTTCTGTTTGGGGTTTCTACATGTATTTAACTTAATAAAATGTGTAATTTACGATCATAGAGGCTCCCTATATCACTATAGATATTTCCATGATACATTTATAGGTGAGACACTGAATTAATAATAATAATCATTTAGGTCGATATCCCATTTATTTTATATAAACCTAAAGTTAACTCTTCTGTCTTTAAGTTAACTCTTTAATCCTTAAAATAACTCCAGAGTTAAAGACAGGCTGTTAATTAACTGTGTGTGAAAATAACTACAGAGGAGGTAAATTAACTACAGAAGAGGTAAATTAACTACAGAGGAGGTAACGCAAGGAATGAATTTCTCTCGCTTATTATCTCCAGCATGATCTTAGTGAATTGAGGCCATTGTAAGTGCATTGCTCTGCATTTGAGGCTATGTGCCACAAAGCCTGTGATTAGGCCTAGTGTGCACCCAGTCACAGGAATTGCTTTGCTGTATATACAAATAAAAGTAGCGAAGCCAAGCTGAAATATTTCCTGTTAAGCTTTGCAGTATATAGAGAAAGCTTAACTGAATGGCTTGTGTTTTTCTAGCTGAAGTAAAGCTCTGTGCTCTGCACAAGCTACTCAACTGAATCATATAACCAGCTAAAAGAATAACAGCTAAAAGAAAGGAGACTTAAATACCATATTTTTCAGCATATAAGACACTTCGGACTACAAGACGCACCTAGGTTCAGAGGAAACAATCGGGGGGGAATATACTAAACCTGGTATGTCCATGGTCTGGGGGCGTCTTGTAGATGTTCCCCCCCCAATTATTGTGTCCCTATCCTCTCCCTCACCGCTCCCCTAGTGCCAGTTCCTGATGATTGCATTATTACTTGCAACCAGCACTAAGGGAGAAGTGAGGGAGTGGAGAGAACTTCGATCACAGCAGGCTCCAATGGATGAGATGAGAGATGCACTTACACTGCTCTAATCTGTACACCTGGGAGCTGACAAGGACGCAGGGACAATACAGAGAGTCCCCAACATCTCAACGGTTTGTATCGGCAGGTGTTTATAAGTTGGGGACTCTCAGCATTTGGAATATAAGATGCACCTTCACGTATTTTCCAAAAAGTATGTTAGCAGGATGGAAGACAGAAGGAAAAAAGTAGGAACAAATGGAAGGTTAAAGATAAACAAAAGGGAAGGAGAAAGACAATAGAAGGAAGAGGCAAGTGGTAAGAAGAACATACTAAAGAAGATAATCAAGAGGAAGGAATTAGAAAGAATTAGGAACACCGAGCATTGTCTCTGGAATTCATGCAACAGTCTGTCAAAGAGTGAGAGTGGTATTAGATTGTGCTGCATAATGTTTGTATTCTGTGTTTTTTCTTTGAAAGTACATAGCGATCCCATACCTAAACTTACTTTGTAATAGGTGGTAGCTCACTGATCTACTTAAAGGATGCCAGACAGACTTTGTCTGTGACATTTATGTTTCAGAAAAAATGAAAAGGCCAGTCTGACTCACTCCTTAGAGCGTTAGCCTCCTTCCCATTATAAAACACATATGGCTGTGCATTTGGAATGCACTGTTCACATTGCATGCCATCTGCATTTCTGTCCATTGGGCTGCCGATCCCAGTCACTACAGTGAATGGGTCAGTGTTGCATTTCTACCAAAAATACATGCAGAGGGGGATATGCTGAGCAGAAGTGAGAACGTCAGTATGTATCTTATGCACTTCTGATGTTCTTGCTTATCGCACACTATACACCTTGCCAAAATTTGCACGACAACAGGTATAGCATGAATGAAGCCTTAGGAATAAATAAATAAAGAATGGCCACGATTCGACTGACATTGCCATCAGTTTTTGTGCGGGAGGCAGCAAATCCCACGGCTTCTGGGATTCGTCTGCAAGTGCCGCTGCTCGTCTCACAGCCGTGCGTGGTGGCTGGTGGAAACGGGCCCTAAAACAAGCTGCAAAGTTTTAACCCCTCAAAAAAAATGCTGTATGTTCGTGAGCTCCTGAGGACAGTCAATGACATGACTATGTACTCTGTAAAGTGCTGCAGAAGATGTCAGTCCTTTAATAATAATATGGCAGGACATTAGACAAAAATCTGAGTGCTGCTTTCTATCTAGGGAAGTAAATTTAATCCAGGGGGGAAACCAACTGCCTTATTTTGAGTTTGGAAGGATTTTTTTCCCCTCTAGATCCGCCCGGCGGATCGTTGGTAACCAGTCTTATCACCCGAACGATAGTCTGTACACACGTCGGATTTGACGCGGAAACGTCCGAACGACGGAACGTTCAAACGACGGGTCGTTCGCTAAAATCCGACGTGTGTATGGGCCTATAGGATCTGGAATGTCTAAACAGACATTTAGGAAATCTTCCTAAATTCTTTCATTTATAGATCTCTGTTCAGCTAATCAAATATACCGGTATGTATTGGAATTCAGATTGGATTTTATGTAATTTGTTTCACAGATAAGGCATTGTCGTAAGGTCTCTCCTATATTAACTGAGGTTTATGACTTAAATAATCTGAAGATCCAGAGTTTACGATTAAAGTTTTCTCATGCAAAGTCAGAGACTTAATTATAGATCTAATTTTCCACAGCTGGTACCAATTATAATCAAACCAGCTGGTAAATCAGACAGTAAAGCAGTTCCTGTAACCTTGTGAGGGTCACAAGTACACAGTACTAACAAAGAATACTTCAGTGTCAGTCAGCCCGCAGTACAGTGCAGGTTCTGCTTACCACAGTGATGTTTTAACAGCCTCTAGCAATGAAGCCTCTGGAAGCCATTTATCAAATCTCACATCAAACTCAGCAAACAGTAATATAACAAGTATCTGTGTGTAAAGTAGCAGAAGAAAACCAGAGCTTGGCCCAGGCTTTTAATAAAACATGGAAGGAGTTCAGCTCACTGTTATCAGTCTTCCCAAACATACCATTTTCAAACAGCTAAACACATAATGACAGTGTCTAAATGCAGGGATCTAGCCAATCAATAATGGCAATTGTAGACAATGGTGGTATCACCTAGAGAAGCTTGGAGACAGATAGGAGGTGGATTTTGGTGACCAGGGGCAGGAATTCAGGACGAGGCTTCCAACATTGATAGATTGCCATTGTGACACCCTCTCCCAGAGGCTTCAATCCTTGTCTCCCTTATGCTGGTAATACATGGTTCGTTTCTGCCATGCGTTTCTCCTCTCCATCGTTTTTGCTGCTCGATTCTGCAGTCGATTCTCTTATCTTCTGCTCGTTTTTCTTATCTTTTTCCATTCACTTCTATCAGCGGCGAGTGAATCGAAAGGGAGATCGGACATGTCGGAAATTATCTATCGAACCATCTGATCACCTAAAAAATGAACCGTGTATTCCCAGCATTGAATCTTCTGGGGATGGGCATGAGATCACATCATTATCAAGTACAGCTGATAGTGTGTGTGGTAGGTAGCAGTAGGGCCATTCATAGACTAAAGTTGGGCTCTAGGTAAAAAAAAAAAAAAATCAGGGCCCATTATTACAGATTGACATAACAAAATCTGTCACAACAAAATTCACAAGTTGTCATAAGTCGGAAATCATTACTAAATTATCAGTAGTGGTGGTCAGGTATATAAGAGCTGGTAGACTTGCAGCTCTCTGATTTGCTGTGATCACATCATGCTTGAGAATATGATCTCAACCAACAAATTTTACAGCCGTGCAGATCCATCACCTCATCAAACTGATCCCATGCTTTTCCAAAAAAATGTCCTTGCACACAGCTTAAGCAAGTATCATCATCAGTATTCTTAATGTTACCAGGCGTACTGTATAATCTGCAAAACGTGATCATGAAAACAATAATGGCATGGTACAGAACCCATAGCAGCATAACACCAGGGGCCATATGCAATTCACTTTTTCACCTGAGTTTTCTCCCAGGAGATACTTTTTCATTTTCGATTTACAGTAACTTTCCATGACTTTTCTACTAAAAAAGTACCAAAAAATAGGTGAAAAAGTACTATCAAAATTATTTTGAGTATTTTCTTGATTTCTGGTGGTTTAAAGGGCATTTTATTGACAAATTTAAAAATATCACCTTGGAGAAAACTGAGGAGAAAAACGTAATTGCATATGCTCCCTGGTGTAGAGAGGTACCAGATTGCAAGACCTAGAAAAATGCAATGCTTCTAGATTAGAAACACCATGGTGATGCTGCCACTCATCTAAAGCGAAAAAAAAGTTATACATACCTATGTAGAGGAAAGGCTCTGGATACCATTGAGCCTTCCCTGTCCTCATTCCGTCTTCTCTTTCCTGCGCTGTTGCTGATGGAAGCTGATCGACCGACTAGGTTGAATAGCTCTTTAGCACTGCTTGTACAACCTTTGAAAGTACTTGTGTCCCCGAGTACTTCCAAAGACAAGCACAACTGTACTGCACTCGTACCAAAAGAATGATTAACTTCAAGAGGGGATGCCACAGGAATGAGGGGGATGCCACGGGAAGGATGGGATGGAGGATCTATGGTATCCAGAGCCTTCCCTCTGTATAGATATGTATAATCGTGTTTTTTTCTTCAGCTTCAGATTTGGTTTAGGTGCAGAAAGGTTCCATAGTAAAAGACTCATATTTGTCTTCCTGTGTTGCTGCCCTGTTGCACAAATTTGCTTTGACTCATTTTGTACTTGTAACTTGAATATTGAAATATGCATACATTGCAGCTCTATCCTCTTCTGTGTATGTTGATGCCTGATAATGGACTTGAGGAAACTGGCCTGGATTTCTGCACAGGGCATAGACATCCGGGTTTGGACTGTAGAAGGGCTAGGGACTTCTCTCAACACTGCAACTAAAGCCCCAAGCAGCATTAGTGGGTTACCGCACCACTTTGTGTATGACCATGTCTGTACTTCTTCAGTTTGCAGTATCTGTGTAGACTTCAGCAGACATAAATGAACAAGGCAGAGTGCAGGGGCATAACAATAGCCCCTGCAAGGGATGCAGCCGCTGGGAGTCCAGAAGCTGCAGGGGGCCCCATGGGGGGCAGAAGTTTCTTTTCCCTGTCCTGACAGACTGACAACTAAGGGCACAGCTAAAAAAAAGCTTTCTGCTCTCTGCACAATTGTTCTGACTGTATCTACTCAGCCACTGATAATGAATCATACAAAGTTTTGTAGACAAAGATTTGTAGACCGTCCCTATTCAGTGTGCAGCAGGCTCTTGTGTACAATTCCCAGCCCCCAAACTCTCTACCCCTACCCAAGTGCTGTGCACTATAGTGATGCCAGAGGAGTCTGCAGAGCCAGTTCTGCTCCATCAGAGGAGGAGAGAGTGAGTGTAATAAGAAGCTGAAGCTGGGAGCACACTCATCACTCGTCACTTTTCTGTGTGCATTGTTTTCTGCACACCATGGCCCATATGCCATTCATTTTTTCTCCTGAGTTTTCTCCTAGGTGATATTTTTGTAATTTGTCATAAAATGCCTTTTAAGCCACCCGCAAGCAATAAATTAATCAAAATAACTTTGGCAGTACTTTTTCGCCAACTTTTGGGTAGTTTTTCAGTATTCAGTATTCAGTATTGTGACATGCTGAAAAGTAAGTTTAACCTTCCTGGCGGTAAGCCTGAGCTGAGCTCGGGCTATGCCACGCAGGAAGATATCTCAGCCCCTAGTGAGGCGATTTGCTCACTTTAAAATGCTGTACGCGCAGCTAGCACTTTGCTAGCCGCGCGTACAGCTCGATCACCGATCTCCGGCATGCAGCGGTGCAAGAGGCCCCCCCCCGCCAGAGCCCTGCGTTCCCCTGTTTGCTTTTGATGCCGGCGATGATCGCACTAGAGGGACACATGCGCCCTCTAGTGGTGTTTCATGTAGCTACCACTCTGATAGCTTTACATGAAACAAAAAAAAAAAAAGGATTTTTGCCTAAGTGGCAAAAAAAAATTAACCGCCAGGGAGGTTAAAGAGAAGATGACAATTATTTCCTAGTAGATAACTCTTTTTCACCCAGGTTTTCTCCTAGGAGATCATGTTTCATTTTCTAATTAAAATAACATTCCAGCACTTTTCAACTGAAAACATATAGAAAAGTAATTGAAAAGGTACTATCAAAATTCTTTTGAGGATTTTCTTGTTTCCTGGTGGCGTAAAAGGCATTTTATTGATAAGTTTAAAAATATCATCTTGGAGAAAACTCAAGAGAAAAAGTGAATTGCATATGGGCCCATGTGTATGTGTGAAAACATGCACGTTTTATCACAGAAGCTAATGTAATTGATTGAGAAAATGCCTGCAGTGCTTGACTGTGGTCTCTTTTTATCTGCATGGGAAAAACACATTCAAGTGTGCACTAGCCAACTGAATAACTAAGGTTTTAAGTTTACCTGTGCATAAAGCGAGGGGGGAGGGGGCTTCATCCAAAGTTTTGCAGGGGGGCCCAGTGACTTCTAGTTATGTCCCTGGCAAGGCGGCTCAGCTTTCTTCCTCCAGCAGGCAGAGACCATGTAAAAAAGACCATGTAATTTGTAGCCTTGCTCACTGTCACTCACCAAGGTTAGTTTTGTTTTGTTTTTTTATATTAATGGGGAGGGAGCTTCATCCAACATTTTGTTGGGCAGTCCTACTTAGACTGCCCAACAAAAGTACCCCGGATCGCTTAGAATCCTAGCAACACCCATGCTGAACACCTTGTTAGCACCTTGTGCACCACATGATTACTGTACCTTGTGTCATAATTTAACACAGAGAAAAACAACATACTACACTGTTTGGCTAAAATCAATAATGTATTTTTAATTTGCATAAACATTGTATAGGAAAGGTTTCTAAATCAACTTATGAGCCAAAGGATAGTGATGTCATCTGAAATTTGACTAAGGAGTCTGCACTTCTCTACATAAGCATCACCTTACCCTGGCTGAACAGGAACTTTGCATGGGACTAATCAAATTAGTAAGGCAGCCACACACCATACAGTTTTGTTTTTTATATTTGAGAATTACAATCAATTTGGAAGGCCTGGTAGTTTCCCTTCCTTCGGTTTAGTCACTCTGCCCCAATCTACCCTGCAGTCTTCATCTTATGTGCCGCATCCCCGGGGCAAACCCAGGATTTTCAAGGGGGGGATTCCTGAAAGGTCTCTCTCAGTCACACACTGACAGGTAATACAATATTATGAACCAAAAATGAAAAAAGAGACGGCACACTAATGGCTGCAATGAACTTGCTGTGTATTAGCGAACAAGTCACTACATGTTACGGAGCACTAACCTCCTTCATCAGGTGTGAAACACCTGATGAAGGAGGTTATTCCTCCGTAACATGTAGTGTCTTGTTCGCTAATACACAGCAAGTTCATTTAAGATTAAGATATTTAAAAATTTCTTTAGGTGGGAGGGAAAACTTAGTCTAATGGGAATTTAATGGGTCTAGATCAGGGGTGCCCACACTTTTTCAGCTCGCGAGCTACTTTTAAATTCGCTGAGGCCAGGAGATCTACCGACGTTTCAAAGGCAACCGTCCCCCCCTCCCCCCTGGAACCCCGCTGCAAAGGTAGTTAGGTATAGGTCCCTTCAGTATAGGTTAGCCAGGTATATGTGCCATCTGTATAGGTTAGCTAGGTGTATGTGCCTTCAGTATAGGTTAGCTAGGTGTATGTGCCTTCAGTATAGGTTAGCTAGGTGTATGTGCCTTCAGTATAGGCTAGCTGGGTGCCTTCAGTATAGGTTAGCTGGGTGCCTTCAGTATAGGTTAGCTGGGTGCCTTCAGTATAGGTTAGCTGGGTGCCTTAGTGTAGGTTAACTGGGTGCCTTAGTGTAGGTTAGCTGGGTGCCTTAGTGTAGGTTAGCTGTGTGCCTTAGTGTAGGTTAGCTGGGTACCTTAGTGTACGTTAGCTGGGAGTCTTAGTGTACGTTAGCTGGGTGCCGTTATTGTTTGTTAGCTGGGTGCCTTAGTGTAGGTTAGCTTTAGTGTAGGTTAGCAAGGTGCCTTAGTATAGGTTAGCTGGGTGCCTTAGTGTAGGTTAGCTGGGTGCCTTAGTATAGGTTAGCTGGGTGCCTTAGCGTAGGTTAGCTGGGTGCCTTAGCGTAGGTTAGCTGGGTGCCTTAGTGTAGGTTAGCTGGGTGCCTTAGTGTAGGTTACCTGGGTGCCTTAGTGTAGGTTAGCTTTAGTGTAGGTTAGCAGGGTGCCTTAGTGTAGGTTAGCTGGGTGCCTTAGTGTAGGTTAGCTTTAGTGTAGGTTAGCAGGGTGCCTTATTGTAGGTTAGCTGGGTGCCTTAGTATAGGTTAGCTGGGTGCCTTAGTATAGGTTAGCTGGGTGCCTTAGTGTAGGTTAGCTGGGTGCCTTAGTGTAGGTTAGCTGGGTGCCTTAGCGTAGGTTAGCAGGTTGTATGTGCATTAGTGTAGGTATCTAGGTATAAGAGCCCGGGTGCACGCAACTTACCTCCCTCCAGCTCCAGCGGTGGCGTCCTGGCTTCACTCCCTCAGCCGTGGCTGCCTGGAGGGAAGATATGCAGTTCGGCGGCTAAGGGAGGCTCCGGCGGGCAGCGTGAGTGGAGGCGGAAGTGTTGTCTCCAGCGCCGCCCCCCAGCCATGACACTGCGTCGCCACCCCTGGCCTCTCAGCCGCGCCTCTCTCCTCCCCGCGAGCGGCCAGCAGCACAATCTGACAGGACGCGGCCAATCGGCCGCGTTCTTAAGCTACTGGCTGCAAAATTCAATGGGACCAATCAGGCGGTCGCGATCTACCGGTAGATCGCGATCGACCTATTGGGCAGCCCTGGTCTAGATGTACTTGTGGCTTTAACCTGTGTTAAAAAATATCCCCAAGCTTGAAATGTCGCTTGGATTGTGGGATAGTCGGATTTACAATTATGTACACCTAGAGTCAGTAAAACAAGTTGATGTAAAGGAGTATAAGGAAATATTGAGTTCTCGATATGGCACCATCTCTTTGGGCTATCAGATTTCCACCATCATAGAGTCTAGGATGCAGGAATCGTAATAGGATTTAAAGCTTCTATAACAAGTGTAAATATTAAAGTGGACAATGGGCACCCCTGTCGGGTGCCATTAGTAATGTAAAATTTTTGAGAGTAAAAGCCTGCAACATTCACAGCTGACGGAGAAGAATATAAAGACATAATAGCAGAAAGAATAGGGCCTTCAAATCCAAATTTAGAAAGTACCTCTAGAAGGAAACCCCAATGGACTCAAAGGCCTTCTCCACATCCAGGGTAAGAAATAGGAAAGGCCTTCGGCAGGGCTCTGTGAATCTGGTAAGGTTCAAAACTCTTCAAGTCCCATCTGTAGCCTGCCTGCCTTTTGTGAAACCAACCTGATCCCAATTAACCAATGTAGGTAAGATATCCAACAATCTAGTAGCAAGCAGCTTTGCAAATATTTTTGTGTCTGAATTAAGGAGTGAAATAGGCCTGAAGTTGGAGGGAGTATCCATGGCCTTCCCTGGATTAGGTATTACTGAAATAACTGCTTGAGTGAATTGTTCTTGCATGGAGCCCAGTTCTATAAAATGATTACCGTAAATAAATCTACTAATTTGGGGGCAAGTAGCCTGCTAGAGCATTTAAAGTACTCGTTGGAGAAGCCATCGGGTCCTGGAGATTTGTTAGCTTTAAGAATAGTGTGCAGGATTTCCTGAATATGGATTGGGGTATTTAGCGCATCTAGTTGTTGATGGTTAAGGGAAGGTAAATTAAGTTTATCTAAGAACTGTTTTATCAGAAGGGGGGTAGGTTGGGGGGTATCAGAATTGTCTTTTAAGTTGTATAGTGAGCTATAGTAGTCGCAGAAGGCATTGGCAATATCTTTAGGATTATATAGTACCACTTTAGTTGTATGGTGAATCAGTTTTAGGGATTCTCGTTTTGGCTTGTTTTTTGGCTTTGTTTTCTAGACAGAAACTTCCCCGCTCTGTTACTATGTGAGTAGTGCGTCAATTTCAATTTATACATCTGGTCATAATCTGCACAGAGCAATAATTTTAAATCAGACCTTAAGGAGAATAATTCTTGGTTAAGGGAATTAGAAAATGTAGATTTAATTTGGGCTTCCAACAATCTGATTTTGTCTAGAAGATTGTTGATTTTCTCCGGCCTTTGACGTTTTGCACGGGCACCTAGTTGGATAAAAAATCCACGAATATAGGCCTTGTGGGCATTCCATAGACCCTCCACTCCAACATCAGGATATATGAGAGATTAGTAGGAGAGCTCAGCAGGGATGTATTTAGTCTCCACAAAGGACGGTCTGGTATATTGCCTGACATTGTAACAGATATCAAGAGAGAAGCATGGTCAGACCAAGTAATGGTATTAATTTTAGCCTCTGAAATTCGCTGTAATGTTAATTTATCTGTTAAAAACAAATTAATACGAGAGAAAGTTCTGTGAACGTGGGAATAAAAAGAGAAGTCTTTTTCTTGTGCGTGAAGAGATCTCCACGGGTCATAAAGATTGTCAGATATAAGAATTTTGGTTAAAGAATTTTTTCTTTTTATATCTACACGTGAAGTGTCCAACTTGGGATCTAGTGACTGAATATTTTTAATCCTATAAGTGAACTAACAACTTTTTAAAGATATCACTGACTGTCATGCTGATTCAAAGCTTTATTCTTTACATGGTGTCTGATAACACAAATACTGTATATTCCAGGTCAGTAACACAGTCTGGAAATCACTGTGACAACCAGATAAATATCGAGTTAACTGAGTAACATGAAACAACAGCTGAAAAAGACACACATAATACTTGCATTGTTTTTATTGCTGTAGGTTTACACAAACACTTTATAAGCTTGAGGGGAGTTTTCGGCGATGGTCCCCTATGTATAACATGACAGGGAAATCAGCAGACATAATTGAGTATAAATAAAGTATGTTTTGATGAACATTCATTCTAATGGCTCACTACAACCTTTTTTGTGTGGCTTTAAATATTTTATATTTATTTATATTTTTATCTATTTATTTTCTTTTAAAGGGACCCTGAACAGGTTTAAAAATGACAATTTCCACTTACCTGGGGCTTCCTCCAGCCTACCGTAGGCCACGAGGTCCCCCGGCATCCTCCAGGCTCCTCTCCCGATCTCGCATGTCTGCTCTGTTATTGTATGACTTCGGCCTGAAGTCGTCAGGGCTGCTTCCCGATTGGCCAATACTCGTAATCACGCAGGTCGGCTACGCGTCATCACGTTGTCTGGCGTGAGAATCCTGTGCATGCGCGGTTCTCGAATATTGAACTATGCATGCGCAGGACTCTCACGCCAGCCAGTGCGATGACGCCGGCGTGATGACACGTATCGGCCAAGTGGGAAGCAGCCCCGACGACTTCAGGCCGAAGTCATACAATAACGAGGTGACAAGCAGGACCGGTAGAGGAGCCTGGAGGATGCCGGGAGACCTTGCAGTCTATGGTGGGCTGAAGGAAGCCCCAGGTAAGTGGAAATTCTGATTTTAGAACCTGGGGGGTCCCTTTAAGCAATACCAGTTGCCTGGATGCCCTGCTAATCCTCTGCCTCTAATACTTTTAGCCATAGACCCTGAACATGCATGCAGTAGATTATGTGTTTCTGACATTTTTGTCAAATCTGACTAGATTAGCTGCATGCTTGTTTCAGGAGTGTGATTAAGATACTACTGATGCATGAACGATCAGCACGACAGCCAGGCAACTGGTATTGTTTAACAGGAAATAAAAATGGCAGCCTCCATATACTTCTTGCTTCAGGTTCGATTTAACAAGGAACTTATACAATGACAGACAGTTGCTTTTGTCTACTTTTGATGATTTCACAGATAAGGGACATTATATTTTTCCCACTCAAATTAAGTACAATCCTGCAGCGTCACGGGGAGAAGAACCATCGGCTTAGTTGTGATGACGTGACACGTGTGTAAACACTGTGCTTGTATATCAAGAAGTTGATTGCTTATCAAGTCAAAATTTCATAAAATGTTTGCTTGTCTTGCAAAGCGCTCTCAAACCAAGTTACTTGCAATCCAAGGTATTACTGTATATTAATCCTGGCTGCCGGGGCTGGGCCGAGGCAGAGGCAAGAGAGGTTCCAGCCTCAGGGCATAGTGTAGGAGAGGGGTGCACAACTCACTCAGCGATCATTCCCCTGTGCTTGAAGCAGAAAGAAATAGGGTTACATTTATTTTTTATGTAGCACTGACATATTACTCAGCCCTGTACAGAGTATATTGTCTTGTCACTAACTGTCCTTCAGAGGGGCTCACAATCTAGCACGTACCATAGTCATATGTCTTTGTATGTATTGTGTAGTGAATGTATCATAGTCTAGGGACAATTTTTTTAGGGGGAAGCCAATTAATTTATCTGTATGTTTTTGGGATGTGGGAGGAATCCGGAGTGGCCAGAGGAAACCCACACAGATACAGGGAGAACATACAAACTCCTTGCTGGAATTCGAACCAGGGGCCCGACTCTGCAAGGCGAGAGCGCTAACCACTGTGCCACCATGCTGCCCACTACATGGCAGTGACTGCAAGCCAGATAACTAGAGATAAAGGTGTTGGGAGTCCTGGGGCCCCTCTTAGTCTAATAGCAATCAGTGTGTGATGGCTGGGGTGGTAGGGATGGAAGGGCGCACTTTGGTGTCTCAGCCTTGGTTGCTGGATGACCTTGTCCCGGCTGTGCTAGCTGCCTACTCCTTTGTCTAAGTTATGAAAGACATCAGCAGTGCAGCAAAGGTACATTTTTTATAAATGATCTGTTTAATCAATCAATTTAATAAACAGAAAAAGTACAAAGGATGCCATTACCCTCATAAACAACTTGCTAGCAAAATATTGTCTTCACTTATAGAGGTGTGGATCTCCAATCATTGCACTAATGACAGCCAAATAGCCTGAAACAAAGGTATGGGGTGTGTATGGCTGTATCTGGACTATACAACACCAGCTGTTCTAGACACCACAGTTTGTTGCAGGGGAATAAAAGAAGAATTCACATGGCTCTGCTCATTGTCCTGAAATGATGTATTGCTTTTAGGACATATAATGTAAGTGATGAGTTATGAATACCTTTGGTTTTATGAAAGCAATACTGTCTTTAGACTAGACATCAAAATAATATACGTTAAAAGGTGATGAAATCTGTGGTCTTCATGTTCAGTATGACAAACAGAGAAGTGCATGCTTTTAGGAAAGTATAAGGTAGAAAAAAATGTCAGACTGACATTCAAGCACATGGCCTTGGAGAGAAGTATATTCATAAGTGACAAAAAGCTTGCTGTTGTATGTTCAAAAGTCAGATTAAATATCAAAATATCGCATACTGATCATAATAAAGGCAAGCTAGCGCCAAGTAAGGCGCTGAAGCCTTTGTGTAAGTTGAGTCTCTTCTCTTGTCAATTAACGATACACTTTCACAGCTGTTGTCGCTGTGTTGTGGTTTGAATTCCAACCACAAAACATTTGCATCAACTCCATTAGATGTTACATTCTAGCAGAAGATCAGTTAAATCCATTTTTACATCTCCAGTTTCCAAGTGCAGGCAGGGCTTTGCCGCAGGAGACTGACAAGGGAGACAGGTGTATTAAGGTTGTCAAGCGTCCTGGCTTAGCTGTGCATTAAAAGAGGCAACACAAAAAGCAACTGGCAGTCAATGCCCTTGTCTGATTTACAAAGGATGAAGAGTTTAGCTTTCTAGAACTTTAAACTAGTAAACATTCCAAAAGCTGCTTGGAAACTGCAAATGTATTCACACAGAATAAATAAATGGGTTTCGGGATGTTTTGCAGAGTTCCTGCAACCCATCAGTAGTAAGTGTTTGTTTTCTTTTCATGGGTAATTGATTTTGCAATGAAAAACGTGATTTCTTTCACCAAAGGTTTTGTTTTCACAAGCATTTAACTCTGGCTAAATATATATTGGGAGCAAGATGGCCAGTAGAATCTTACACTTTGTAGTGTATTTATTGGGTATTAGTATTAGTATACTGTATGTATTGGGTTGATGTGGCTCTGTAAAATGTATAAGCTATAGGCTTGCTATATACCAGCGGTTCTGGATGTAAGCCTGGCTTCAGGGGCATAAAGAGATAATTTGCATATTCAGTAGCGGTGCATTGTGGGTAACCACAGCTGTTCACTTGAAGCTGAATTATTGCAAATACCTTCTGTTTTAAGAAGGCAAAATACACTGAGCATTGCTGTTTAGTAGGAGGGCTTTTCGTCCTCTTTCAGTCCCCTATACTTTCCTAGTAGTTTTAGGTCACCCTGAGCTGCTTGGGTGTTCTAGTTATAGTATTATTTAGTATTCATATAGTGCCAACATATTCCTCAGCGCTTTACAGAGTACATAGTCACTAGCTGTCCCTCAGAGGAGCTCAAAATCTAATCCCTACCATTATCATATGGCTATTGTGGTCTAGGGACAATTTAGGAGTAAGCCAATTAATTTACCTGCATGTTTTTAAGATGTGGGAGGAAACCAGAGGGCCCAAAGAACCCCCTCACATACCTAAGGAAACCATACCAACTTTGTGTAGATAGTGCCCTGTCTGGGTTTGAGAAGCAGGGATTTAGCGTTGCAAGGTGTGAGTGCTAACCTAACCACTACGCCACCGTGCTACCACCTGTACATCAGGCAACACGGATAAGTATGGACATTGTTGCTATATCGTTGTAGATTCTTAGCCTATGCTTGTCTTTATAATCTACTCCCATCATATGAACAACTTGCTTTATTATGCTTTTTTCTTTTATCTAAATAATCGGTTAGAAGTTTACATAAAACAATAAAAAAAGGAAACCAGAAGTCTGGGAATGTTTGTTCAGTGCTGTTCTGTGGAAGTATTTTGCTATTCTTAAACTTCAGCTACTAAAATACAAAATATGTTAAACGAACTACAATTTAATGTCTGTGTCTTGGTGTGTGGCTGTAAAACACAATCATTAATCCAGAAAGGAAATATAAAAGTGTGTTATGTAGTCTTTCTGTACTTTGTGTGCTTTTATTCTTTCTGAGAATTACATTTCATTGTGGCTAAAATAAATGAATGTAATATCACATTGGGTTTAGAAAAATAGACTTAATACTGTATATTGCATGAGCACAAGCAATACTGACACATCAGTAGGTTTCACTATAATATAACTATTTATACTGGTATAAAGCCTGCAGTACATACAGTATGCAATAGACAGTATATTCAGTCTGGCCTTAAAGAGGAACTTCAGCTTAAACAAACATACTGTCATTAAGTTACTTTAGTTATGTTACGGTAATTAAAATAGATAGGTAATATAATCTCTTACCCACCCTGTTTTAAAAGAACAGGCAAATGTTTGATTTCATGAGGGCAGCCATCTTTTTGGTTGAAAAGAGGTGACAGGGAGCATGAGACCCAGTTCTAACTGTCCTCCTGTGTGCTGATCACCTCTCCCAGTAGCTAGGCAACGTGAATAACAACATAGGAAATCCCATCATGCTTTGCACAGCATCAGGGAATAAAAGCCCGGACAGTTTTCTTTGATGGGTGGAGCTTAGCTAAAAATGCAGCTAATAATGATGCTTTGGTAAGAAAAACAAAGTTCTGATGCTGTGAAACTGTTAAAGAAACACCAAGCCTTTTCAGTTCTGCTGAGTAGATTTTTAGTCCTGAGGTTCACTTTTTAAAGAGCACTTAGGTTGCAATCTTTAATAACTTTAATGTAAAGCTCTATTAAAGCTCTACTAGAATCGGCAGTAACTCACCTGCCCCGCTGTAAATCAGTATTTTGTTGAAACTCTGCCTCTCTGTGGCCATTTTCCCCTGAAGTGTTTCAGAAGTTCTGGCCACTCCCACCTGCATTGCCGCAGCCTACCCCCAGCTTGCAGTCACCTGTTAGGCTGATGAGCTAGGGGCAGGCTGAGGCGACACAGGTGGGAGTGGCCACAGAGCTTCTGTAACACTTCAGAAAAAAGGGCAAACACTTATGATAGCATGACTTTGATGAACAGAGGTGCCAGCAGAATAAAAACAATAATTAAAAGTTTTAAAATATGCTGGGGAGGCAGTGGTGGACTTACCTCTGAAAGCAGACTAGACTACTTGTCTGACATAAATAAACACTTTATTAGTACCCCAATAGATGCAAAGCGTTTCACAGAACCAAGCTCGCTTCATCAGGCAATAAAACGGGACAAACAGTAGCTCTCAGGTAGCACGTATAGCACAGAGGTGCTATATGTGCTACCTGAGAGCTACTGTTTGTCCCGTTTTAAAGTGAGCTACTGTTTGTCCCGTTTTAAAGTGTTTATTGTTATTATGTCCTTACTAATTACACCTCTTTAGCAATGCAGCTGTCCTTGGTAGGTTTTAGGGCTTCATCAATAGCATGTATGGGGCCCCATTTAAAACTCACACTGGGGCCCCAAGCTCCTTAGTTACACCATTGCAGATATACCCAGACATATCTGTCATTTACTAGTTAAGTAAATCTTAGTTGTTTTTTTCTAAAATATGCTCTATGATTATATCTGAGTAAGTGAACATAAACATAGATAACAGCTGGCTACAATCCTGGTTTGTTATGCTGTTAAAATAATTGATTTATGTTAACATTTTTACATGGATGCTTGCAAAGTGTGTTTTCCCTATGCTTGCTCCCATGACATTGATACTTACAAACACACGTCAAGTTTCGTAATAGATCTATAGTGTGTAAACTGATAGTATATTATTTATCATTTTATCTCGAAACCTTCCAGAATGTGCTGAGACCCAAGACTGTACATTCTGAAACAAACATATGGAAACTTTAAATAAAAGGATTTGAATGTAAACATTTTGCTCACCTAATAGAACCCATACAATATCTGTCACTTTGAACGTTGATTTATAAGTAACATATACAGAGGTACATATAACGTCCATCTTTTCACCATTAGGATTGTAACTATGGTGATATCAACTGCTATGGGGCCCAGAGATTAGGGGTGGGGCCAGAGGCAGATTGATCAATAGTGTCTGAGAGAAAATCTCAGGCAGTTTCTAAAAATTTTGCAGAACTGTCTCAGATTTCTAAAGAGGGTGCAATCACTGTGAGCCAATAGCAATCAGCCCTGTTAAGTTGTCCAGTTGGGGCCAGTGGGCACAGGCGCAGTCTGACTGTGCGTGCTCCTCCATCACACAGGCGCAGAACACTCCCAGCAACAGGAGCACGATGGTGACATGCGCAGCCAGACCGCGCACACTCAAAGTTCTAGCAATGGGGTCACATTGGAACTTCAGGTGACGGATTCCTTATCTTCTGGAGGTGGGTTGCAGTGCCATAAGAATGGTCTGGCCCCTCAAGGGCATTTCCAGGAGGGTGTGTGGCACTTACACCACTCATTCCCTTTGCAACTGGAGGGGAGATGCCAGCTGCTAAAGCCATTGGTTTTCCCCCAGTATAACAATGAATGAAATTTAGGGAGTGAGCATTTAGTGAGTGGTGGAAGGGGAGGTTATGCAATGTCAGTATTATAATAAGTATTATAATAAGTCAAATTAAAAGTTCCAAACCTGAGCTCTATCACAGTCGTTTACAAGGCATTTCCCACCGTTTCTAGTCTCTACTTGTAAAACAAAACAGAAGAATAAACCGAGAACCCAATATACAGTAGTGTAGTAGTTTGGATGTCCACAGCTGAAATAAAATCAGCAGTAAATATACTCGCAAGTATGGGTTACCAGACAGGTAACCACTTTCACAGCAGGTGGGGAGAATTATAACCTGACTCCACTCAGGTATAAGAAGTCACTCTCTGTAGTTAGGAAAGTAGGGGATAAACACCCCTCTACCAGAGGTGGACTAGACTAAGTATAAAGATATTGCACAGAGGCGCCAATGTAGAGTAAAAACGTTTTAAAACAGTTTACAAGGGGGAAGTTTGTTGGACTTACCTCCCTCAAGGGGAAAAACAGACCAAGATTCGTTATTTTTATTACAAAAATAACATTTATTGGAGCTACAAATAAATGTTATTTTTGTAATAAAAATAACAAATCTTGGTCTGTTTTCCCCTTGAGGGAGGTAAGTCCTCCAAACTTCCCCCTTTTAAACTGTTTTTAGACATTTTTACTCTACATTGGCGCCTCTGTTTAATATCTTTTATCTTTATATTCTGTTTCTAGCCTCTGGTTATGCTCTGCTGGCTTCTCCATTATTATGGGTATTATACATCATTATAACTCTGACATCTTTGGCAGTGCTGGTCTTGTCAGTAACTGTTCCTTAGAGGATCTCACAATCCGATATTTACCATAGTCTAATGATTAGCATACAGGATTCAATGGACCGTCAGAATAATGGACAAATCGATTATTTCTATCAGGTTTGATCCCCGATCGTTTTTTTTGATCGATAGGTTATGGAGATGTAGTGGTTAGTACTCTTGCCTTGGGGCACTGGGTCCTCGGCTCAAATCACAGCCATGGCACTATCTGCAAGGAGTTTGTATGTTCTCCCTGTGTCATTGTGGGTTTCCTCCTGGCACTCTGGTTTCCTCCCACATACCAAAAACATACAGATAAGTTAAGTGGTTTACCCCTAAAATTGGCCCTAGATAACTAAACATACACTACACAATACATACATAAACATATGACTATGGGGGGGATTAGCGACAGTTAAGAGAGAAGAAAATATAGTCTGTACAGTGCTGTGGATAGGGTTGCCTCCTCATCCCTGCAAATGCTGGCACATATGAATTATACATGCGTTGTGGCTAGTTAGATGCAGTTTAGGCACTGATTATATGTGAGTAGCCCCAGAACTTGTATAACTTAGATGTGCCGGTATTTAAAGGGATGAAGTGGCAACCCTAGCTGTGGAAGATGTAGGTGCTATAGAAATCATAATAATAATTATGGTGACTACAATTTGTTTTTAAGAAATGCAAAACATTGGGAGGACATCACCAAACATATATCACTGATATTTCCTCCATGTTTATTGGCACATTCACTGTTTTAGAGCTTTTTTTATTTATTTATTTTTTTTTGCAAAAAAAAATTACAATACAGTAAAGAGGGGTGAATTGATAGAGTTCTCGTGGCAATTTGGTTTAAGTGAGGGGAAAGTGTAACATAGTTACACCTATGAATAAGTCATGTTTCCTGGTAAGGACATGTATGAATTAATAATGATCAATAAAAATGAAAAACGTGCAGCAGCTGTATGCTGCCTGTGGCACACCTGCTGCTCTAGGGCAGTCCATGTAGCCGATGCAGAAATAAGGCCTGACTATATGTTCGGAAATCTTGCTTTATTAATTAAGGTACACTGCACATGACCCTAAATCATGCCAAAGTACAGATTTCGCATTATCCCATAAACAGTTTATAGTAACAGTGAAAATATTTTCCTTTTGTCTTGGTAATAATGACTTTACTTTTTAAGAAAATGTTCAATTAAGTCAGAGAATATAATATGAATATTAAGCAAGCGGTTAAATGCTGAAAATTAATTTCCCCTTTACCTGGAACGACTCCTGTTAAATGGTCCCCAAGGGCTCAATTCACATGGTCCATGCTTCCAAACAAATTTCCTCTAAGTAAGTACAGAACTGCAAATAGATCTGGGACTAGACGTATGATTCCCCGCAGTGCTTCCTAACTTTAGTGCCTCCACCGGGACCACTGACTATGTTGTGAGAAGGAAAAACGTTATTGTATCAACATTAACTTGATGGTTCACTGGCAATGCTTGAAGTTACAGCTTCCTTCGTAATAGTTCCCTAATAATGCGTATACATTGTAAAGACCATTTGAGAACCAGTTTAGATCGTCCACAGGCCACAGATTCTCATTTAATGAAAAGTTAGGATTTCTACTTGTCCTTCTCGGACACATACATGCTGTCCAAGACACTTTCATTTTCTAGTCTAGAAGATTAACTTGAGAAAACACTCTTCTTAAATAAAAAACTGTGAATTGATGAATGCTATGCCCTAGGGAGGGATAATATAATGCACAGAGGTATGTAACTGTGTATGTGATTATTCAGTTGTACGATGTGACACATGATGAACCTTAAAATCAAACTAAAGTTTTCCAACTACCTAGCACTGGAATAGACATCCCTCATTTTTTATAACATTTTTTCTTTATTAAATCACAGCATAAAATGTTCTTCAGTGTAGCAATAGTGTCAGAAAGCATGACTACTGTCTCTTTGATGCAAATATTAGAGCAACCCCGAGGAAGGTTCTTCACAGGAGATCATGATTTGCTTGGACTCTCTGGGCTGAGACTGCTGGCTCTGACCAACTTCTGCTTGCTACTAGCAACAGTGATTGGTCTATGCAGCTAGGCCTGTTATTCTAAATAGCCAAATACAGCGCACCTCCTGGCCTGGAATGTTTGTGCAAGAATTGAGTAGCTGAAAGACAAATCTACACTTAACAGATATAAGCATTAGCAATATGTGAACTAATTTAAACCCCATTTCCAGAAGGATTTTCTTACATTATCTCCTCCCTTCCTCCGAATGAACTTAACTGTATACCCCCACCCTCCAAAAGCCTCCAAAACATGTTTACACTTATCTCTGGGTTTTCAGCTTTGGGGTTTCATGATGACCACCATCTGACCAGATAGCCATACAGTTCAAACCACTCAGCGCTGCTCTACCTCCTTTTACCATTGCCCCAAGTCTTCCCTCACGCACTTACCGTGGTGCTTTCCAGGAACTTGCAGTTGCCTCTACATAGCCTCCTCTTCCACCACTCACTAAATGCTCACTCCTTAAATTTCATTCATTGTTATACTGGGAGAAAACCAATGGCTGTAGCAGCTGGCATCTCCCCTACAATCAGTATCAAAGGAAGTGAGTGGTGTAAGTGCCATACCCCTTCCTGGAAGTGCCCTTGAGAGGCCAGACCATTCTTATGGCATTGCAACCCACCTCCAGAAGATAAGGAATCTGTCACCTGAAGTTCCAATGTGACCCCATTGCTAGAACTTTGAGATTGAATTATTAGCACCTCTATGCATGTCAGCCTCGGTGACGGTGTACATGTGCCCCATGACCCAGGATGCTTATCTACAAAAGAAAACAGCTACCCTGATAGATTTTATGTCAGTTTATAATAAGCAGCAATAAAGTTATTGTGAGTGCAATGAGGAGGGGAGGATTAAATATAATAATATTATAAAAACCACATGGCACTGGTTCTAAGAAAAATGGCTATAAAAGTATCAATAATAAAGTCTGCACAGTGAGTATCCTCCTCCATCATCCTCTACCTAAAAGATTTCTTTTTGGGTGGTAATGTTCATCAAAATACATCTCTTTGTTCTTTATCTTAAGTATCAAAGGCTGAGCAGCTAAATGTTCCGTGTTTTGTCTAAATGATCCTAGTGTAAGGTTTAATATGAACTTATGCATGGTCAGTTGCTTTCTCATAATCAGACACCTGGAGAGTCAATGTGACCTTATTTATTTCCATGGCACGTGTTGTTGGTATGCACACCTCCTACAGTATTAAAACATGCTCTACTCCTACAATATGAAATGTTCCTATCTCTCCAGATACGTTAGGCCTTGAAGACTGATTATAAATTAAACATCTCAAGACGTTCTTCTCTTTGTATAACAAAGATCTTTCATTAACACTTTTGCTGTTATTCTCATAACATGGCATATGGCAATATTTAAATCCTTTCCTTTTTATGTATTATTCATAAAAAACAAAACACTAGAGTCTCTAATCCATCATGTATAACAATCTATAAAATGTTTTTACTAGGAAATATATATATATATATATATATATATATATATATATATATATATATATATATATATATATATATATATATATATATATATATATATATTTAAAGTGCTTCTCATTTTGCTCAGTTTTCCAAATAAAGATTTTAATCTATTTAAAATGAAATATTTTTTTGCCTTATTTTAAAAAAATGTAAAAATGTAAACACATACAAATAAGAAGTACGTTTCTTCAAGCGTAAAATGTGGCAAAAAATTAAAATTCTCCTATGTTTCTGTCACTTATAGTAGGTAGCAAAAATCTGACGGAACCGGTTTTCATTAGTCTATCTCTTCATGGGGGATTCTCAGCATGGCCTTTATTCTTTATAAAGACATCCCTGAAAAGCATTTATGCAAAGATGCTGGCCAGCCTCCCTGCCCACTGCACACTTTTTTGGCAGTTGGACAGAGCAACTGCCATTCACCAAGTGCTTTTAAAAATAAATTAAAGCCTGAGAATCACCCCTGAGGAGATTGTCCAAAACCTGTCTGTTTTATCAGACTTTTACTACCTACTGTAAGTGACAGCAACATAGGCAAAAAGTAATTTATGGCTCATTTTACTCTGGAAAAAATGTACTTGTTATTTGTCTGTTTTTACATGTATTTAAAATTTTGATTTTCGCAATAGTGACAATAACATTTCTATAACACTTTTCTCCCATAGGACTCAAATAGTGGCCTTTTAACCTTCTTGGCGCTAATCCCTAGCTAGGGTCGGAGTGGAAAACTGCAGCTAAGAGCAGTAATCCTGACCTCTGCTCGGGAGGCAGTGTGCAGAGTATAGCACACTGTGGGCGTTTCTACATACCTCCCGGGACATCCCGACATCGGCCGCCATTCTTCTTCCTCTCCTCCAGGGCTCTGCTTCCTGCTGGGGAGATCACCGGCTGTTGTCATGACAGCAATTTCACTTTAGAGTTGCAGCGCCACCCAGAGAATGGAGGCATAACTGCAGCGCTGGAGCCAGGGAGGTGAATGATTTGAAAACTGCTACAGATCTCCCTGGCAGCATGATTTTTTTCCAGGTTTTAGGGTCTGAAAGGGTGCAAAAAAAAATCCGGAAAGAAGCATAATGCCAAGGGGTTTAAATAAATTTTGAAGTACCACACATACTTACTAATGTGTATTTTTGATCTTACTTTCCCAAAGCTGATTTTTGCAGCTATTTTTTGTTTGCATGGTAGCTGCCATCTTGCTGATAATTTCCTCAGGGATAAAGGATACAGCTCATTTAGCCATCTTTGTTCTGCTGTCACCTCAGCCTGTGGACGTAAACAGTTAGCTATGAGACAAAAGCTATTTCTTATCAATGTTCTGAATCTGGTCTAACAGATTAAAGCAAACCTGTGACTTCCTGAAAAGGAGTAGTTAGATACTTACCTTGGTAAAAGGAAGCCTTCAGAGCATCTGGATAAAAGGAATCAGAGGCTGAGATCCAACAAGGTTAGAAAGGGCTATCATAGCACCTTGGACATAAGGAAGCTAATAATAGGTATCCATGAACAATAAATAAAGGTAGTTGTGGATTATAATAAAATGCATTTGCTGTGTTTAAAATAACATTTAAAAAAATCCAAAAGCATTTGCCACTACACTTGTTGTCAGAAAAATAAGGGTGTAGTAGTAGGGTAAAGAGTACCTTACTGATCACAATTGCTAGAGTTATGTTTAGATGTATTCTAATAGGGAAATAATGAAATCTACAAACAGGTATTAGAACTTGACTTGAAAACATTTTGGGTGACTGGGAAGGTGTAAAGAGAATTCAAGAGGTTGACAGGTGAGGGGAAAAAACTGCTTCTAAGTCCTGAGGTCCTGGTGGCAGTATTCCGAGACCTCCAGCCAGATGGGAGCTGTCTGAAGAAGCGGTGACTGAGATGGGAGGGGTGTTGGCAATCCTCAGCGCTATTGAGGGCAGTCAGGAGTTGTTGAGGTCAAGTAAGGGTTTCCCAATAATCCTCTCCACTGATCTGATGACCCTCTGTAGCATGTTTCTGGCGATGGCAGGGGAGCCAGCATACCAGATAAGGATGGAAGAACAGAGGAGAGATTCAATAGTGGTGGAGTAGAACCTCATCAGAAGCTCCTGGGCCATACCAAACTACTTCAGTTGTCGAAGGAAGAGTAATCTCTGTTGGTCTTTCCTCTGGGTAGAGAGAGTACCATTATGTACACCCCATGGCACCCAATGCATTTCGTCATCGCATTTAAACTCAACAGGGCCTACCAGAGATCACAAGGACCCTTATACCATTGATTATTACCTGTTTTGCTCCCATTAATTGGTGGACAGTGAACTGTGGCAGGATGTTGAGAATTAACATGGTAATAAGAATCTGGTGGGTATAGAGCAGCAGTGTATATTTATTTCACATAAAGTAGGAGCAGACAGAGGGCTGGGACTTTCTTGCTCCATCCATCTCTCATATATAAAAAAATCACCGTAAACCTATATGAGATGAAACATGTTACTTGAATAAAGTCTCATGGATTATCAAGGGATTAAAACAGCCAGGAAAGAGGTCAAAAGTGTTCAGACACTTACAAAAGTGAAGTAGTTGATGTAGCTCAGCTGCAAGAAACACATTTGTGTGGAAAATAATTCTTCCCAATCAACAGACTTTGAGTAGGGTAAAGTACTGGGAGCTTCAAGAATGGGCAGGAGAGCAGGTTTTGCTATTAATAAATTAAGATCTGTCATGTAAGATCAAGGAATGAGCAAAAGATGGCCTGGAAGGCAGATGGGTTATGACTGTCCTAGAAACAGAAGAAAAGGCATTGGTAGCTCTGAATGTTTATTGCCCATACTCAACTGATACAAAATTCTAGAGACAATAAATGATTTGGTCAACAACGTAAATAATCACACATTCTATTTATGGTTTGTTAAACAAGTGTGCATCATGAGAGATGTAGCAATCATGGATTTACAAAAAAATGGCTATGCATGTGCATGAAAATGGGGGCAGCACAGTGGCTTAGTGGTTAGCATGCTGGCTCATCAGCATGCTGGCTCATCAGGCACACAAGTCAATGACAAAACATGTCGGAGAGCTTAGGAGGATTAGGAAGCACACCCATACGCGCATGTGATCTACAGCTGAGACCAGCAGGTGAGAGAACGTTGACACATAACTACCCATCCATACCAGTTTCATGTCTGTAGGTTGTTGTACAGGGGCTGGGTGATGGTTTTGTTTTGAAAATAATAAGTACTATTATCTTCAACATAAAAACAGCACAAATCTTAATTTTTGCAGCACAAATGGGTACAAACTTAGCACTAACCATAACCAAGCATGATGGAATTTTTATTTGTGATGATTTTTTTTCCGGTGGGAGTGGCATCTTCATGGAGCTCTTAAAAGTCTCTCTATCATTATTATACTTAACCCAGCCCACAAATGATCTCTAAAACTACTGGAAATTGCATATTAATATGCCTGCAAATATCATCATTAAAGTTTTTTTGGACAAGGTGACAATTTTTACATGTCATCAATACAAGCAATAGCAGTGTTATGAAACCAGGCGATTAGCCATGTGCCATACAGGGCAATCATTTTCACTCATGGGGCCTGATTCACAAAGCGGTGCTAACAGTTAGCACGCTGGTGAAAAGCCCTTTATCATGCCTAAACTCAGTTTAGGCATGATAAGTTTAGGTGTGATAAGTTTAGGTGTGATAAGTTTAGGCATGATAAGTTTAGGTGTGATAAGTTTAGGCATGCTAAGTTTAAGCGCCAACTGCGTTAGCACCGCAGTGCACAGCTGATCAAAAGTTTTACGCTAGCAAAGACTGGTGCACTTTGTATAAAGTTTAATGGCGCTGCTTTGCGTGCGGGACTTTGCAAGCGATCTAAACTTATCTAAACTTAGCATGCCTAAACTTATCACACCTAAACTTATCACACCTAAACTTATCACGCCTAAACTGGCTTTTCACCAGCATGGTGCAATGGTTATCATGCCTAAAGTCTTTTAGGCATGCTAACTGGGTTAGCACCGCTTTGTGAATCGAGCCCATGGAGTAGGATTTTTTGCTTATCATGTTAAATCATGCCCACTGTGTGATGCTCTGCCTCTAATACTTTAAGTCACTGGCCCAGGAGGAGCATGCAGATCAGTTGCTTTGACTCTGGTCTGACTCCACTGGTTGCATGCATGCTGCGGGTGTGTGACTCAAACAACTAAAGCCTGATACACACTAGAAACCAGTGTTATAGGTGCAGTGTGATCAGAGGATCACAGAGCAATGTTAAAAATAAGCTTTGGAGTTTACCTTGGCAACGCATAGTAATCTCACTTCTGGCTGCAAGCCGAGCTACAAGTGAGGCTCTGTAGCGCT